>NC_089584.1:22626545-22926545 GCF_019320115.1 Miscanthus floridulus
CATGGTGTACTTATGGTGCAAGCATGGCAGGCATGATTTGACGGCGTGGTACGTATGGTCATGTGAACGATTTGGTCACCCATCCTTGTACTGCATTTAAACGGGGTCCGTTTCCTTGCTCCTATTCGTTTGAACAAGTGTCTCAGCCTTGCCGCCTGGACGGAACAATCAATTTAGCGGTGCATGCATGCGTGTCTGTAACAACTGAGACCAACTACGGAGTACTGATAAGTAATAACTACAGAGGGCCTACTAGATTTGTTTGATTGGGGCATGCAGGGCTTCATCTTTGATGTGATGATCATTAAGGGACTGCACGCTCGATCTCTTGTTGTTTACCATGGGAAACATCAGTATCTAGTTCCTGATTCTTTGAAACCTGATGAAAATATCGATGATGGTACTCTGAACTGAAGAAAACGGCAGAGCAGAGATACACTGATTACAGCTCTCATCTCTTCGTTCAGAATTTCGTCTGTCTCAGTTTTTTTTATTTTTAACATCCAAAGCAGAGTTAACAGACTTTGCAACTCTTCTTCTTTAGGATCTGTCTATGCAGCAGTTGAGTAATATAAGGTCAACCATCATTTGATTTTTTTTTTACCTTAGATATAAAAATACAGGACTCAAATCAAATATCTCTCTCTACCCTATCATCTTTCCTTCTTTCTCCGTTCACGCGCGCACCTGATATCAATGCTCGCCCCCGCCACCTCTACTTCCCCACCTGGCCCCGGCGACGAACCCGCCGCCAACCACAACGGCCCCACTTAAAATCAGTCGGATGTGCCTCCTCCTCGCGGTCTTATTCATATCCGGTCGAACTCCCTTTCCGCCACCGCCACCCGCCCGGCTTCGGCGGCGCCCAGCCGCCTTTGTCCACCGTCACACTAACTCAATGGATGTCGTCGGGCTATATCCATCACACTCTGCCCTTCTCTTATCCAACCGCGTTCCCTACTGTCCGAATGACGAAGCCGCCGCCGCCTCGCCCATGCCCGCCATCGTCGCCGGGTCGACCTTCTCCTCCCTAGCTATCCTTGTAAGCCCGCCGGATTCAGGTAAGCCCAAGAAACCCCTAACCCTAACCTTGTCGGAGTTAGGGAAGAAGATTACATGTCATTCTTGGACTGGCTAGAAAAATTAAGTGAGAGTAGGCCTTGAATCACTCGTGTGTTAGTTAGCTTTAGTGCTTCTTTATATATCATTAAAAATTGGCACATTCTCTTGCCTATTGTTCATTGCTCAAAAAAGAATTCCATCCCGCTTTCTAACTCTTGAAGTTGTATTTTAGAACAGCGAGGACGACTAGCAGATCATTCAGGCTAATTTGAAGCTCGTTCTTCACTCGAAAGACCCAAGAACACCTTTTGGAAAGTCATTGGGGATGAGAGCAATGGGAGTGTCCTAGGATCGATAAGGCCACACACATAGACAAATCTCATCGAGAGATGTGCTAGACAACAAAGGGGTTAGAAGAGGTTAAGGTAGAAGAAAAGGTGATTGGATTTTGATCCAGGTCTCAAAATCGGTCGTGATCATCTCATATAAATAGATGTGGTGGTCTTATCCGGTCCTAATGCACACACAATCTACGAGTTTCATAAGATCAACTAGAAAATCTTGATTTGGGCTTGGACTGCTAAAACCAGGTCAGGCCGTTTCCAAAACTGGCCTGCGTCAGGCGAGCTCCCTGCCGCTGTCACAATACGGCCCAAACTGGACCGGGCAGTACTTTTCCTGGATGTTTATTACAAACTAGGCCAAATTTATTCCTTTTCAAATACATATGATTTTCTAGTCTATCTTCAACTCTAACAATTATTTTTTTAGGGAACTCTACCGATCATATTTTAGGTGTCAACACGTTCACTTCGTGGATCAAAGCGGGTACTTTTTCTCTGTGTTTGTTTCCATGAGCAAAAGTTTAGCCCCGTCACATCGAATCTTTCGTACCAATTAGGAGTATTAAACATAGGTTAACTACAAAACTAGGCTAAGGCCTTGTTCGCTTCGCTGAAAAGTCAGGCTAAAAAGTACCGTTCGCTGATTTATTACGAGAGAAAAATACTATACCATGGCTAATAAGCTAGAATGATAAAGGACCTAATTTGCGAGATGAATCTATTAGGTCTAATTGGTCTATGATTTAATAATGTGGTGCTACAGTAAACATTTGCTGATTATGGATTAATTAGGTTTAATAAATTTGTCTCGCTAATTAATCTATTCCTGTGCAATTAATTTTATAATTAGCTCATATTTAGTCTTCCTAGTTAACGTCCAAACGTTCGACGACGTGACACGACTAAACTTTAATTCCTGGATGCGGACACAGCCACTGTGTTACCATTTTCGAATGCGAATGTCAGCCTGTCACTTCCAAAGTGGGCCGTGCACGCATTGGACAAGCTAGTCTTTTGTTGCTGGGCCTTGTCCGATGTAGAGGCTCTTCTTCCGAGCGAGCCAGGAAATCAACACGGGCCAGCTTGGTTCGGGTCAGGGCCAGGCTTTCAATTTTTCTGAGGCCAATTTTGGTTGGTTCGGTTTCGGTGGCCAACTTCTCACTTCTAACAGGTTTCGGCAAAAAAACTTACATTGTGTTGTGGCCTTGTGGGAGCCATCTCTGCAGCTGTCACCTGTGTTACCTTTCTGGCCATGTTGACATTAGTCTGATAGAAAAGCAAAAGCACTGTCAACCAGTTGTACTAGTAAACTGGCAAGGGGTAGCGTGGTGGTACTAGGAACTAGGAAATGTTCAGCAGCCTGTTGTCCAAAAAAAAAAAAAAAAATCAGCAGCCAGCCTCCATGCGTACCCTTTCTGTTCCAAGGAAAAAGGCTTCTAGTGGAGTACAGTTTCCTGGCCATGCAGTACTTGAGTGCTTGCGCGAGCACATGCCATGTTTGAGCGAGTGACGTAGGTGGCGAACGGTGCCCGGCACGCCGCCGCCGTAATGCATCAGCCTGTTCGGCTGGGCTGACAGGATCCTATAAAGATCCTGGATTATTATTATTGGTTGATTTGACATGAGAGAAAAATACTGTTCTGATTAAAAATTTACGATCGTTTACGACCCTGCCAACATACTGATTGTTGGCTGTCGGCGACCCTGGAGCACGCTGGTCGTTCGGACATTGAATACGTGTTTTGGAGTCGGTGTACCAACAGAAATACGTTTGCTTGGTTCTTCCGAGGCCTCTCTCGCGAGATCTCTGTATTCCATTCCAAAAGGACTAGTGGTACATTCGGTTCATATATGCTACAACAGTCAAGTCCTAAGGACAGCCAAATTACTTGTTGACGCTTTGGCTTGTTGAAACTTAGCTGAATTAGCTGAAAACACTGTTCTGACTGAATTATTGTGAGAGAAAAATACTGTTTCGACTAAAAAACAGGCTAAATAATACGGATTATAAGGTAAGCAGAACATGGCCAACGTCGTCTCCTTTTATTTGGAGAGCCGGATCGGAGACTACTAGCGCAGACACAAACAAAGGCCTTTCAGGCTTTTAGCTGTACCGTCTGTACGTACAGACTGGACTCTGTGGATATTTTGGTTGTGGCTTGTCGTAAACGATCGTAAATTTTTAATCGAAACAGTATTTTTCTTTCACACAAACCAGTCAGCAATATTTTTTTACGAACCAACAACGATACGAACCAGCCAACCGAACAGACTGATAATGACCCTAGACCTGTCACCATCACCGAAACGGCCAAGGTGCTGTTTAGTTGCACTTCATTTTGCAAAATTTTTCAAGATTCTCCGTCACATCGAATCTTTGGACGCATGTATGAAGCATTAAATATAAATAAAAAATAAAACTAATTACACAGTTTAGACGAAATTCACGAGACGAATCTTTTAAGCCTAATTAGACTATGATTGGACACTAATTGCCAAATAACAACGAAAGTGCTACAGTACTATTTTTCAAAATTTTAGTTTCTACTTATTGGATTGAAACTCGCATGATATATTGATATGTGACACTACAATCCAATAAGTACAAACTAAAATATATCATTTCATCTTTTTCAACCCCAACAACATAATCATTTCTAGTCATAAAAAATTAAAATCTAATGACCAACAAATAACTAAAATACATACTAACCCTAATGACCAACAAATAACTAACCCTAATGACACCTACAATAAACAAAGAACCCTAATGACCAAAATAACTAGAAACCAAACTAACCTAACATGTTCAACACATAAAACAGTTAAACAACAATGCACTCAATCAACCTAAGCCATACATTTTGCAAATGCAAATACACATATACCAAAACACCATACACCCATGATTCCACATGATTAGAGACAATACAAACACATCTACGCGGATAGATTGGAGGAGGGGAGGGACCATTACCTTGAGGAAGCTTCGGGAGACGAGATCTGGGCACCTAGGGTCGTATTTGGGGGCTAGGGCTTCGTGGGGGCCGTGGGGGGAGAAGAAGGGAGCCTGCCGGCGCTTTTAGAATGGAGGGAGGAAGAAGAAGGGGGCCGCGGCGCGGCTTCAAGAGTCCAGACCTCAGCGTTGAGTCGGGCCACGCCGAGTCTGGTGGCTCGGCGTTAAGGGACCCCGCGCTGAGCTATTGGGCCACGAAGCGTTGTTGGGCCGTCTGGGCCGCGCGCCGGATGGTGCCAAAAGCTCGACGTGTAGTCCCACCGCGTCGAGGTTGGGCCTGTGGCGTTGGCTGACACAACGCCGACGTGTCGGACCCCATGCGCCACCGTGTCGCCGTCGACCGGGGGCGTTCGTGACGTGGCAAGACCTCGGCGTCGTGTCAGTCGACGTCGACCCTCATACCTTAGCGTCATGTTCTAATACGCCTAAAAATGGTCTATTTTCAGCAAACGTTTTGGCATAGGTCTTTTTATAAAAAAATGTTTTCAAAAAGAACCCAATTGCAAAAATTTCACTCACCATCACCGAAGTGGCCAAGACGAGCAACTGTACATTTTTACCGAACAGCAACTGTACATTTCACGTTGTGAGAGCCCGCCAAGAAGAATAGCAAAATCGACCAAATGAGCAAGTTAATTACTCGAACCATTTTACTGAACACTACAGGTATATATATGCAACAAAACAGTAATAAATACTTCAAATAAGGTCTTTGTCTAGCATGGCATTTTTTTTGGGGCAAGGATTAGCTCACTAACATATCAAAGAACTTATCAGTCTTATGTTTTCTACACAAATGCTACGACCTCTGACTTTTAATTAAGGTAGAAAAAGAGACATACAAAGAATTCAAAATAAGGGAGAGGCAATGGCAAGCCTCTAGACTACATCACAAAATTAGGAAAAGCCCCAAAAGGCTGAGAGACCTCTCACGAACACAAGGAAACATTGAGCCAAGGAAACAAAATTACAACGGATTGTTAAAAGTCCTTTTGCAGTGACAAATGTGTTCAGACTTCAGACACTTTCGTGGGGCTGATGTAGCAATTTTTAGAAAGGGCCCTAAAGTTCAAAAAAAAATGTGTTGAGGAAAATGGTGCACAAATTCCAAAATTAGCAGCTAAAATATTATACGCGTCTTGTTTCGTCATCTACAAATTGACACCTCATTTACTGTGTGTTTTCTATGTTCTTTGTAGACGTTTGATGCAACAGATGGTCTCCAATCCCTATATTTTGACCGAGGGCCACAGAGCACAGTACAAGAAAATCAGTCAGAGCATCACCAAATTTCTAATCCCTCACAGCTGGAAACAGGGACTTTGCCGAGTGCCTACGGCACTCGGCCTAAAAACACTTGGCAAAGGCTTTGTCGAGCGCTGCACTCGGCATAGGCCACTCGGAGAAAAAAAAAGTCGGCAAAGCCTTCTTTGCCGAGTGTCATTTGTCGGGCACTCGGCAAAGCCTTTGCCGAATGTCGACCGGACACTCGGCAAAGAAAAGTAGCCGTTAACGGTGCGCTATCATGACGGTTGCTTTGCCGAGTGTCTCAAGTACGACACTCGGCAAAGAATTTATATAATTTTTTTCCCGAAATTGTTTGCCGAGTGTCGGCTCTCGGCAAAGAATTTTTTATTTTTTTTTAAAAAAGTCTCTTTGCCGAGTGTCTGCGGTGACACTCGGCAAAGCCTTCCCCTTTGCCGAGTGCCGTGGCCTGACACTCGGCAAAGAGCCTAGCTTTGCCGAGTGTCCTTGCCATTACACTCAGCAAAGCTGGGAAATCTGGTGTTTTCCTCCAGTTTTTGCCAGCTTTGCCGAGTGCAGTGGGCGTTGCACTCGGCAAAGAGGCCTTTGCCGAGTGTGACACTCGGCAAAGCGTCTATAATTGCCTATTTTTTTCTTGTTTTTACATTCCAACACTTCCATCACACATTCAAACAGAAAATTTCACAGATATTCATCACATTCTTCAAATCCATGACATTCATCACACATCCATCCCATTATCACACATTCATCACTTACATATCACAAACACCATTTAGAAGTCACAAACATAAGTGTCTGAATATATCACATCGAAATTCACAAGTTCAAAAGTTGTTCATCATCTAACATCCAGTTTATTACCACAATTCCATAAACATGGACAAGTTCAAACTCATTACCAAATACGCCTTTGATTGGGCAGTGACGGATACGGATCCTGACGATTAGGCGGATTATTGGAACCCGCCGACTGAGGATGCACAAAGGAGTATATATTCTATGTGATAGACATGTACTTGGCTAGCTAATTAGAAATTACTTGCATGTAAGAGACTGCAATTAACTTTCATACTCACAGGTGTAGGTCCATCCCAGGGTGAGGCTGCAGGTGGAGGTGGTGGAGCGAGCAGCTCAGGTGGCACAGCAAGACCCGTATGTTGCCCAAGGCTTTGAAGAAAGCCCGTGATGCTCGACAACCGAGTCTCATAGGTCTCCGTGATGCCCGTCAACCTACTCTCATAGGTCTAACGTAGGGACATCAGCTGCGCCTGCAACACTTGACGCTGTCGAGCTTCTTCTTCGAGCCGGGCCTGCAACATTTCACTCAAATGTTTCAGTAATGCATAGCTAATTACGGTGTGTAAAAGTCAATATACGACGAGTCAAACTGAAATTACCTCGAGGACGTCGACCCGCTGCTGTGCAACGGTCGGCCGTGTGCGTATGGCCGGGCTCTCGCTCGTGCTCCGGGCTCGGATCATGGAGAGGTCGGGGACAATGGTCGAGTGATTGTGCCATCGGCAATCCACATGTGGCCATGCTTCTTCCCTCCTCCCAACCTCATGACAAGCTCCATATCAATCTCCTGCGTGCACGGGTCGAAGTCTGGCCCATGGACTGACCTTGCCGCTGACGTGTACTCGCTGATGCGGGTGTGGACGCTTGGATTTGTGTACTCCTAGGGCCCGTCCTCCAGGCTAAAGGAGACGTCGGACGTCGCCTTTCCCTTATGGGACATGCACCATGCCTGGAAGTCTGAGCACTCCTAGCCTTGATGTGCCGCCCTCTATGAGAAAGACATCAAGAAGATTAGAAATCAGTCATAATTGAGCATCAGAATAGATAAATGAATTTGTGTACCCATGCGTCTCTGTATCCAGCGAGGTTGCGGCTGCCTTGATGGTGTGCTGGTCCTTGCATCTCCAAACGCCATTCCCTTGCAGCGTTGTGCGTCGAGGCATACCCCTCCGTAAACCAGTTGTCCACGATCTTCTCCCACGCCTTGGGATACGATCCGCACCACCAGGGAATCATCTACATGTCATCCAGTAATTGACATATAAGATGATCGAATTAAACGTACTTATTCTCAAAATGAATCAATCTGGATGTTCTCATGTACCTCAATGTATTGCTCCCAGGTCAGGTCCATGGTTCTGGCATCAGCCTTTTTGACCCTCTGTCCAAGCTTCGACCCGTAGTAGGTGACAACGGCCTGGATCTTCGCCTCGTGAATCATGTCGACGATGAGCTTTTTGCAGGCTTTGGTCGCCACCTGATCCTTCCTACCCTCAAATCCCTCCTCGCATTTGAAATAACCCTGCGGACAAACACGATATTTGTATGGATATTTTTTAAAGAAAAAGTTCAATGAAAGAAGCAATGCTATGCGAGGAGACTTACCCAGAACTCCCCAATGACCCATGCTGCCTTGTTGGGGTATGGCTCCATATCAGCAGCGATGGCGTAGTGGTCAAACGAACAGGCCGCCAACGTGTTGTTCTTGTACGTGACGACGCCGGGGTAGTGTTGCCTACACAGAAGACCTAGGATGCCATTGGGGGTGCGTGCACCAGCACCGGACACAACCACCCAGTTCCTACATATGTGATTAAGAAAAATTAGCAGTTCATCTTTGTTTGAACTTAGCATATGAAGTAGGGGCAAATAAAATGTCAAGTTTACTTACTTTTGCCCTTTAGGGCGAATCACTGGGCGGTGGTGAGGAAGCGAAAAAGTAGGGAGGCTCGCGGGACCTCGTAGGTACACCCTTGGAGCAGAGGAAGAGGAACCCATGCCTCCCGCCAATGCCTCCTACTCGTCGAAGGGCGCCTCCTCCTCCTCCTCCTCCTCGTGCGCCCTCTCCACGGGCGTCACTGGCTCTGCCTCCTCCAACACTTGGAGACGTGCCGGGGGCCTCCTACTCCTCGGGTTCCTCCTCCTCCTCACATCCGACCCCTCGGGCTCCTCCCCTACTTGGTAAAGTGACCTAACGGGCCTGTGACGCCCACCCGCCATCTTTGTTGAATCACCTGAAAAAAAGAAAAGTATTACATGTATTAGAAATAATATTCATGCTTACAAAACACTTAATTAGAAATAGATGCAAAATGATAATCAGCTTTAGTATTACATTTATTAGAAATAATCGTCATTATTTGGATTAGCTGGATCATAGGTCTCATCATCGCTATCAACATTGTCCAAATCATCAACACTAATTGATGGAGGAATGTTGTCTTCATTGTCATTGCCTAAACGTAATCGCTCAAGCATTTGTAGGTCATCCACATTTTGGACCTCATCTCCAGCATCCTCATCATCAACCCTTTCATTGTCTACTTCTATTTCTATCGCTTCGGTTAAGTCTATCACAAAGCTTCCTTATAGCCCCTCTTCTTGAAAGAACTCTCCCTCATATGTGCTTGGATTGAAGTTGTAATCTTCATCGTTTGGGGCAGGTAGTTTACCATGTGGTGATACCTTGTGCACAATAGCCCAACCCTTAAGCTCTTCGTCTTGGCACGCGTATGGCATATAATACACCTGGTAGGCCTGTTGAGCCACAATATAGACATCTTTTCCTAGGTAGACGGAATCTGGTTGAATCTCCACTAGCCCAAGATTAGGGGTCCATCTTGTTGCTCCAGGATCAAACCAGTGGCATTTGAATATGACAGGATTAAGAGCTTTGGAACCATGAAATGAAAGTTCATAGATTTCCTTAATTCTTCCATAATATTGGACCTCATTAGTGCCTGGTGTTAAAACTCCGCTATTTATGGTCTTTCGATTGGGCCAACTCTGCTCGTAGCATGTTGTTTGAAAGCGATATCCATTCACGTCGTAGCCGTTAAATGACTTGACCCTAATGGCACAGCTGTTTGCAAACATCAGTTTGGGCCTTCCGTTTGAACCAAGAAATGAAATCGGGCCTCCCTGGTCCCACACCCTTTGAAAGAAGGGTATCAGTTTCCTGCGGGGTTGGATCCCTTCGTCCTTGCTAGGTTTGACAAGTGAATTCCCTGTACCAAAGAGAAATAAGGGGTTTGGATGCAAAATAGTGTGACGGCGTATCGAAACAAGGGGGTTGAGAACTTACCCAATGAACGGCTACACCTCGACAAGGTTGGTCAACACATACAGCATGATACTGCGCCACTCTTCATTTTTTAATTGCTTAGTGGTCGATGCACTTGCGCTTCTGAGCTACCCTTGGAAAAGGCTGAGCTTTGATTCATTTTCACCAGCATTATAACGAGGGGGTGTATTATGCACGCTAGGAAGGAGGTTCAGTTTGTAGTATTTCTATGTGAAGGTTCCCACCTCCTCCCTAACAGTTTCCTCTACAATGGAAGTGTCGGTGTTTCGTACAAGCACCGGCAAGTAAATTTATAGTAATGCGCGTTAGGCTCGGATGGTGCGCTAAATGACACAAGATTTATACTGGTTCGGGCCAAATGTCTCTACGTCCAGTTTGTTGCTGCTCGTGTTATTAGCACCGAAAACGATTCGTAGTAGGGGGTACAAATGATCGAGAGAGGGACTGGTCCCAAGTCTCTGATGGAAGGGTTGAAAGGAGGCCAAGAGCTTGGTATCAGCTTGACTGTGTGTGTGAGTGTCTTGTGTTGTTCGGTCAAAGATCGGTCCCTTTGATGGAGGAAGCGCATCCCCTTTTATAGATGAAGGGGCTGGCTTTACAAGGGTGAGGGCTTTAGGATGCGTACTCTACCTAGTCTTGTGGCTCACGTCTGCCCGACCTGGTTCTTCATTCTGATGAGTGCGAAGGAAAATAAGCGCCTACAATACTATCGATGCCTCTGTAGAATGTCAGGTTGGTTACAGAATGCCGCCCTGCGTAGGGTATGGGCTATAGTATAGTAGTTTTGACTTATGAGCCTCCCCCAACCTTGCTATGCACGCCTTCTGGTTCCTATGAGTCTTCGTCAGAGGGACACGGGGTCGGGGTCCAGAGTAGCGTCATGGCCAAGGTCTTCTAACTTGGTGGACCTGAGGGGTCGGGAAGCGGGCGCCGCTCCCTTGGGTCCATAGCGTGGTGGCAGAATATCTGTCATTCATGAAGATAGCAAATCCTTTTCTAGAGCATAGCGGTTGTCGTATATCTTCGTCGGGTTTCGTGTCCCAGAGCTGAAGGCAGCGCCTACAACTCTACAGGGCAAGGAGCACGCACATGTAATACCTTTCGGGCTCTACGGCATTTGGAAGGGTCTAAAGCACCTATCCCGTTATTCCCTGGCAGTACTTTTCCTGCCAGGGCGCAGGGTATGGTCCTTGGAGCCATGGTTTCATCTTGCCCTATACCCATCATCATGAGGGAATGGAGAGAAGTTGTCAGGTAAGATGAAACTAGTCTTTAGATATCGAGCAGGGCGAGGCTCGTTCCTGGCCGTCAGGTGAAGCAGAGACCAGTCCTTATCTCTTGGGCGAGACCGAGCCCGCCCCTCTAGGGTCGGGCGAGGCGGAGTCTATCCCTCAGCCCTCGGGCAAGACCGAGCCCGCCCCAAAGGCGTTGGGCAAGACGGAGACTAGCCCTGAGCCCTCGGGCGAGGCAGAGCTATCTCAAAGGCATTGGGTGAGGCGGAGTCTATCCCTTAGCCCTCGAGCAAGGCAGAGCTATCTCAAAGGCGTCGGGCAAGGTGGAACCCAACTCCTATCATTCGAGCAAGGGACGTTACGGCGCCCTTATCCGTCCAGAAGTTTTTAACATCTGGTGGTTATTGGTTCCACCTTCTGGGGTACCCTGGTATTAGGTCCCCGATAGTAGCCCCCGAGCCTCTAGGTGATTCGGATAGAACCGCCTAGAGGGTGTTTTTGATTTTGTTGGAGTTACTTTGCTCAAGGGTGCGTGTGAGCGCACCCGATGGGTGTAGCCCCTGAGCCTCTGGGTGATTCGAGCAGGGTCACCCAGGGGGTTGTATCGAACCCTTCATGGGTAAGGCTGAAGGACTTAGTTTTTCATCAACTGGATATTTTTTGAGGGGGTCGTGGTATCCCATTCGCGGGGATCTCATTCAGGGCTGACCTAACTGGGGCTTGACCGTGGACCAAGATCCCAGTAATACTTGCACCCTTGATTTTGGATCATTCGTGGACCCGTCCTTAGTTGGGTCGGTCACCGAGCTTCTGGGCCCTAGGTGGGCCAAAGAGAAAAAAGTCTTTGTGACCTGCATTTCCTAGATGGGTAGAGAGTCCAGATTCGCCTGGGGAAGGCGAACCGTCCGCTGTGATTTTTGGTGGGAGAGGATAGGGACTGCGGGCGCATGTCCCGTGACGTAACATGGAGGTGCGCGTGGCAGGCCTAGAGATCGAGGTGGACGGTTGCCCTTCTTGCGTCCGTCGCCCCTATAAAACCACAGGGTTTGCCCCCAGGGTTCTGTATTTCGCTCCCTTGCCTTTGCGTCTGAAACCTCCACCGCCAATTGCCCTAGCCTCCCGCGCCCGCACCACCACTGTCGACCGGCTTGCATCTGTGTTGCATCCGCCGTCAAGCTTGCGCCTACTCTGTATCCGCCGTCGAGCTTGTGCCCACCTTTCTCCCCAATTTCTCTAATGGAGTTATGGGGCAGATCTAGCATCTCCTCATGGCGTTTGGAGGGCCTCGTCCGCCATGGCCTTCTCCACCCACTGTCCGCCGTCTAGGAGTGGCTGTTACCTAGTGACGAGGGTGAGCCGGCGCCACTCGAAGGGTATGTCATTTCTTTCGCCATCTTCCATGAGTGGGGATTTGCGGTACCTACACATAGATTCCTTCGGGGGCTGTTGGATTATTATGAGGTGGAGCTGCAGCATCTAACTCCCAATGGGGTTCAACATATGGCGGCATTTGTTGCCCTGTGCGAGGGTTTCCTGGGGATCAATCCCCATTTCGATCTGTGGCGATATTTCTTTGCCATTAGTTTGTCGAAGAGGAAGGTTGGGGGGAAGGATGTGAGCATGCCGATGGGATGTGCCAGCGTTCATCCACGCCATACCCGGTCGAGGGGTTACCCGTTCATGCGTCTGGCGACCTCCAACAAGGGATGGCATCCGTAGTGGTTTTACATTAGGGATGATGTGAGTGCCACCCTGCCGAGGTACACCGGGTGCCTTATTGAAAAGGCTCCAGAGTCGTGGGCTTGGGGCATCCAGTCCAAAGACAAGAAACACCTCTCTGACCTTCTTTCCACCCTCCAAGCCCTGAAGGAACGGGGCGTAAAGGGGCAGGGATTATCGGCGCCTATCATGTGAGGAGGGTGGCGTCGCTAATGGCGCGCATGCTTCCCCTGCATTGGATGATGCCCAGGATGTTGTTCGAGGGGACGGTGCTTGTTGACGAGACGCTCCCTTTTCGGAAGTGGCGTAGCGCATTAAGGAGGCGACGGAGCCGACGAAGGATTCCACAGGTAGCGTCCTCAACATTGTGTATCCGGTGCCTGGACATCCCCCAATGCGGCCGAAACCTAGGTTCTTCGAATTCGTAAGCCTTCTTCTCCTGTGCTCTTTCTTTTTCCTGAATCTCCATTTTTTTGATACTTGCTTTTGTGACATTTGGACCAGCCGGGGGGGCTAGTCTTAAAAGACAGTTCGGTTCCACTGCCAAAGGACAAGGCCATGGTGACGGCGAATCGACTCGTGGCCGAGCAGGACAAGAAAGCAAGGGAGCAGATGAAGAAGGTGAAACGACTGAAGCAGGAGGCACAGGATCGGGGAGAGGACATGAGCAATGATGATGACGATGACGATGATGATGATAACGATGAGGTAGTTGTTGATGTGGATTGGGGCGTCCTAGAGGACGAGGACACCCTGACAAGTGCCCACCCATCCGTGCAGGGACCCTTCCCATTCCATGCACAGGGAAGTGAGTCGGTGAGGTCGGTGGAGGCCAGAGAGTCCGCCGCTTCGCACAGCGTGTCGGCCAAGGATCGGTGGATGGGGGAAGGCAGGCCTGCCGCCGCCGACCCCGAGGTGATGGTGGAGGGGAGTGGCTCTGATGCCGCGCCCCATGAGACGATGGAGGGGAGCGGCTCTGGTGCCGCACCCCACGAGGTGAGGGAGATGAGCCCCCCTGCCTCGGAGCAGGGGACAGGCTCAAAATGGTCCCGCCCAGACGAGTCGGGGTAGGTATCTAGGGATCCGTCCCCAAAATGCTTCCGCCGGCCGAGGGCGTCAGCGTAAGCTGCTGATTCCCCTGTTTTCATGTTTTTTCTATTTCTATTTTGACCTAATGGCTATTACCTTTGTGTAGGTTCTTGCGGACGGGTCACCCCCTAGGGCTGGTGCCCAAGAAGAGCCTCGCCATTCAAGTGGGACTGATGGCGCTGCCTGGCATCACCCCTGTTTTGGGTAGGAGTGGTGCCGACATTGGAGCCGTGTTGGCCGACCCGACGACGCCTATGGTGGCGCCCGCGCCCTCGGTGGTTGCCGAGCAGGCGGCTTCCTCCATGGCAGACGTGGTACAGTCGGCCGAGGGCCGCATACCACCGGTGGAGGTGGTCGTGACCGCGCTAAGCCAGGATCAGCCGGGCGTAGCCGTGGTGGCGCTCGAGGGCGTAGTGCAATCCGCGCCACCGGGGGCCTAGGTGGATCCGCCCGTGGCGCTCGAAGCAGCCTAGGAGGAGGATCCGGTCGGAGGGCCCTCGGGCATTGTGGCGGTGGTGCCGCATAGGATCAGGAGGGAGCTACCCCTGGCCCCCTTATCGAGAGGCAGCCGCTCCCCCGTGCGAGGGGAGCCGCCGCTCCAGTGGATGGCCGCCCAGGATCCGACTGTGGCTCTTTTCTCGCTCGACGATCATTCCGAGAGCATGGAGCGGGAGGGTCTTGATGTTGGGATCTCGACCATGCTGGATGCCCTGGACCAAGCTAGAGGAGCCCTCCGTGAGATCGTTATCCCTACTACTCAGGTATTCGCTTGGTTTTCTTCTTTCTTCGCATGTTTTTGTGTTTTCGTATTTCTGATACCGGTATTCTTCCTCTTCAGATTCTTGTTGCTCGTAGTCGGAATAAATCCCGATTCCTCCGCGAGCAGAAGGCAGAGTGGGATCGGCTTTCCAAGGAGGCCCGGCTATGAGCAGATATGGCCGCACAGCTTGCTGCTACCTAGGAGCAGGAGGCCCAGGCGTGTCAGGACGCAGAGGAGGCCTATAGGATGTTTGAGGATTTGTCGATGAGGTCAAAGCTAGACGAGGAGGAGATCGCCAGGCTCCAAAAGGAGCGAGACGAGCTGCTATAGAGGAATGCCGCAGCTAATGAGAAGGCCGGCGAGGTCCTAAAGGAGCTGGAGATAGAGCAAAACCTCAGGCGGAAGGCTGAGAGTAGGGCCACGGCCCTTCAGCAGAAGGTGGACGAGGATGTCGAGGTGGTCCGCTCTCTTCGGGTGGATCTCGGTGACGCGGTGAGCCGAAGGTTGAGCGCCAAAAACGTCTCCGTCAAGCTAGAAAAGGAGCTTGCCCATGTATGAAGGACCCTTCAGACTAAGAGCGACGAGCACAATCTTCTGCAAGCTGCGGTCGGGGTGGTCCTTGATGCCTTGAAGGTGGTGGAGCCAGTGGAGGCCAGCCCACTCGTGGCTCGTGCCGTAGGTATCACGGTGCGGGTAGGCCAACTTGAGGAAGATGCTTTTCACGCCGGGATCACCCAGGCCTTCACCGTCGCTCATGCTCATTATGAGAAGGAGATCAACCTAAAGGTGATGAGCGAAGGTTTCCCGTCTACCTATGAGGATGATGAGCTGGAGGCAATTGAGAAGATGGTGGCTCCCCTTGCGAAAAACCTGGCGGATAATCTGAAAGAAATGGTTCTCCCTTCGTAGGAGTAGTTAGTCAAATAATTTTGAGCATAACTTATATGTAATATGTGAACAAGTGTTGGTATTTTCGAGTCTGGACGTAGTTTCATGATTTTGCTTCGTAATTTCGTTTTGTTTGATTTTTTGTGATCTTACCAATCTGTTCCCCCGAATCTTGCCGTTGGTCTTGATGCAAGGAGATTGTTTCGAAAAAAGGAAGGGAGGCAGCCGTACCTTAACTAGCCCCCGAGTAAGGTCCGACACCCTGCATTTGCTAGGGTCGGGGGTTACTGGAGACCAAAACGTTCAGATGGAATCCCATTCTGTGGTTTTTGCGATAGGGTCGGTGAAGTCGTTGGATGGCATTGCAATATTCCCCGCCTTGTCTTCCAACAGAAATCCCCAACTGGGGACTCTATGGGCTCGGCAAGGTAGGGCCTTCGAACCTATGTCCATGTATTGATCGGCTCAAGCCCCTGGGCCTTGTCAGGGTCTGATAGGGGTCGGCCGTAATTTGCGTGTTACCCCGTCCTCGATTTTCACAATCGGAGGGGCTGAGTAAACGACACTTGCTTCGATGGCTCGAGTATCGCGCTCAATGAGCTCGCTAACGGGTATGTTCGTATGGAATCCGGGTCCATCATTTGCTGATGGGGTCGGCAGAGCCCTCTAGTGGCACTCCACAACTTCTTAACCCGCCTCCCAGTAGATGCTCGAGCCGTTCGATAGGCTCAGGCGGCCCAATGGCCTCTCCTCGATGGAGATTCTGTGGGTTTGGCTCGAGGTTAGAATCGAACGAGAAAAGGTTGAGATGTCCCTGTCCGTTTCTGAGCGGGGTCGGGCAAGGCTGCTGGGGCTCATCTCAGTTACTTCTCCCTGGCTCTTGTTTGGCACGAGGCGGCCTCGAGCCCTTCGTGGGCCGGCCTTTGAACCTCAGCCTATTGCCACCTATATCGAATGAGGCAACGGCCGTTTCGTGATGGGACACGAAGTGTTGGGATGCGACATTTTGCATATGTATAATATAATCAAAATGAAGGAGGGGTCAGTAATGTTACCTTGGTGGTATGAGTGACGGAAAGCTCCTACCAGATGTGTCCATGTGGGGTTCAGACCCTGATGTTTGCGATGAGGTTGGAGTAACCTGCATAAGAATCGCTATTCTTTGTTTTTCGTATCTCGGTGGCGGTCCGAGCTGTTCAATTGACTTGGGCAACCTGACAGCTTCTCCTTTGGGGGAGATTCTGTAGGCGGACCCCTCCGAACCCTTCTTGAGAAGGCAGACGTCGAAGCTGGAGATGCGGGGGGCGTTGAGTATGATTTTTCTGGTGAACAGAAACACCATAGCTACCGAGGCGTAGGGTCTGCTAGTTCGTCTAGTTTTATTCAAAGTTTTATGCCCGTATTTCGTGCCCCCTAGTTTCAAGCGTACGGAGGGGTCGGGTGAGGAGGATGTCTAGACTGGTAGACATCCTCGGCAGCCCCCGAGTGATGTTCATGTCCCCACCGTTTGACGGGGTCGAAAGCTCGGTAATAAATTTTAATGCGTAAAGTAAGAAGGCAGAGATGCTTATCTTTCTTTGGACGTTCGTTCATCGTTTCTATCGTCAGATCATTTTGTGATCCTGCATGGGGACGTGGAGGGTCGTCTGCCCATGTGGGCGCTTTAATTGCCACGTCCGGAGCGGGTCAGTGGCGAGCCATACCCAGGCAGTGTCCAGTTTGACCAGGGGGGATGCCTCGTCGACCAGGGCGCTTCCCGTCAGTTCCAGCGTGTCCCCTCAGGGGTCTATCAGCATTGATTTTGCATTTAAGGAGGGGAAGAGAGAGAGAGTTTTTCGTCCAACCTTTCGCCTTTCCTTAGCTGCAGCGTCTCCTCTTTAAATAGGGAGGGGGAGGGGAGTTCTCATCCCACCTCCTCTTCTACCTCTGAGCCGCCACCTCTCCTTCTTCTTCCTTTCTACCGAATGTGTCCGTGCGTTGCGATGGTTCCTGAGTGAGGAAGAGTAATGCCAGAGAGAGAGAAAGCTCATGAATCTAGAGCGTTATGTCAAGCCGAAGGTCATCCAACATAGATGAGATGGTGCGTGCCGCCCTTGCTAAGGAGTCGCTGCTGCCGAAGGAGAAGGAGCACTGGTGAGCGCCATACGTTGTCGACTTCGCCATCGTTTGCTGTGTTCCTCCTTTGGCGGGAGGCGTTTCCTACCCTAACGCCATTGTCAGGGTTGTGGCTGGTGATGATGGCATAGCCCCCAGATGCCCTGGCGGAGGCGTCGCTGTCAGGGTTGCGGCTGACGATAATGGCGTAGTCCCTAGATGCCCTGGCGGAGGCGTTGTAGATGACGGCGCCTTCAAGGATCCCGCGAAGCGGCGGGATGTCACCGATGGAGAGTGTGGCGCGGTGGCCGCAGTAGACGAGCTGGCCCGTGTACACGCCTCGGGCATCGCCGATGGAGAGCATGGCACGGCGGCCGTAGTAGACGAGCTGGCCCGTGTACACGCCCCGGGCATCGCCGATGGAGAGCGTGGCGCGGCGACCACAGCAGTACTTGTAGTAAAGCTAAGCAGAGACTGTAATTGAATAATTTTGTGGGGAAGCCCCCGAGTAAATAGTCCTCTAAATTTACAAGTATATTAGTCCTTTTTGTAATGAAATCACTTTGTAAGTGGCCAATTTGTGCAAAAAATGAACAAATTTTCATCTTTTGCTTATGGCTAGCAATTTTTTATCTTTCTCTTTTTTGTAGAAACGGTTTTAGTGCCCTCCGACCCTTCTCACGGTCTAAGTCGTAAGAAACTAGGAACATGGGTGAACTAATTCTGATTGAGCTGGTGAGCAAAGAGGTTGTAGCCGCTGGGGCGTGGGTCTCCCGCAGTCCTACCAGTTGTATTCATAATTTGTTCCCAAAATCTTAGCCCTTAGGACTTGTTTATGAGAAGAATGGAAAACTTAGAGAATGTTTGCAAATATGACACAGGAGGTTTTTGCAAGCGTAAATACTTGTATTACTCATGACAGCCCCCGAGTGAGGTCTGACCCCTCGTGATTTGCAGGGGTCGGAAGTCACTAAGGATCGAGGTTTTGTAATGACAAAAACTGATAAGGAAGAGTATACGCTTATTTTAAGGGTAAAAACGACGTAGCTGCTCAATGTTCCAGGCGTTGGTGAAGACCTCGCCATTGATGGTTTTCAACCTATAGGTGCCCGGGCGAAGTACTTCCACGATGACATAGGGCCCTTCCTAGGGCGGGGAGAGTTTGTGGCGATCCTTGTTGCTCTGCACAAGGCAGAGGACGAGGTCTCCGACGTTGAAGGCTCGACCCCATACCTGTCGGCTGTGGTACCATCGCAACACCTGCTGGTACTTAGCTGAATGGAGGAGGGTGATGTCACGGGCTTCATCTAGCTGGTCCATGACGTCTTGGTGAGATGCCGTGGCCCCCTGTTCGTCGTATGCTCTAATTCTTGGTGCTCCATAGTCAAGGTCCGTTGGGAGAACGACCTCAGAACCGTAGACCATGAAGAAAGGTGTGTAGCCAGTGGCCCGGCTAGGAGTTGTCCTTAGGCTCTAGAGCATGGCCGGGAGCTCAGCGAGCCAGCGCGCTCCGAAATTGTTCAACTGGTTGAAAATTCTAGGTTTGAGGCCTTGAAGGAGCATGCCGTTTGTGCGCTCGACCTGCCCGTTCGTCCGAGGGTGTGCGACGGCTGCCCAATCGATCTGGATGTGTTGTTCATCATAGAATCGAACAAATTTCCTATCGGTGAACTGCGTGCCGTTGTCTGTGATGATGGAGTTCGGTACTCCAAAGCGATGGATGATGTCGAGGAAGAACAACACAGCTTGCTCGGATTTGATCGTGGATATTGGTCGAGCTTCAATCCATTTTGTAAACTTGTCTATGGTGACAAGCAGGTGGGTGAAGCCCCCAGGCACCTTTTTGTGTGGCCCAACTAGGTTGAGCCCCCAGACTGCAAAGGGCCACGTGATGGGGATCATCTAGAGTGCTTGGGGCGGGAGGTGTGTTTGCCGAGCGTAGTACTGACACCCTTCACAGGTGCATACAATTTGCTCGGCATCGGCTACTGCGGTGGGACACTAAAAGCCTTGTCGGAATGCATTTCCAACCAAGGTTCTTGGTGCGGCATGATGACCGCAGATTCCACTATGGATGTCGCCCAGCAGGAGCTTTCCCTATTCACCACGGATACAGTGTTGCAGAATACCAATGTGACTCCATTGGTAGAGTTCGCCCTCTACAAGAACGAAGGACTTGGCGCGTCGTGCATGCCATCAGGCTTTCGTCTTGTCTACTGGTAGTATGTCGTGGAGGAGGTAGTCGAGGTAAAGTGTTCTCCAGTCATCGGGAGGGTCGGACTCCGCTGTTGGGTCCTCTTCAAGCTCCATGACCTCAGGGTGGGGCGGAGCAGTTGGCGGATCGGCCCCTAGGGTCGGACTAGATGGGCCATCATCGGCTTGTTCCGACCCCACGTAGCATACCGAGGGTTTGTGTTGATCGCTGGCAAAGACGCCTATCGGGACTAGCTCTCGGCTGGACGCTGCTTTCGCAAGCGTGTCGGCTGCTTCGTTGAAGCGCCTTGGGATGTGATTGAGTTCGAGGCCGTTGAATCTGTCCTCTAGCCATCGGACTTCTTGACAGTATGCCTCCATCTTGGCGTCATGGTAGCATGACTCCTTCATGACCTGGTTGACGACCAGCTGAGAGTCGCCCCTAACATCAAGGCATCGAACGCCCAGCTCGATGGCAATTCATAGGCCGTTGATGAGCGCTTCGTATTCTGTAGTATTGTTTGATGAGGGGAAATGGAGCTGAACCATGTACCTCATGTGGACCCCGAGGGGGATACAAAAACTAGTCCTGCTCTGGCGCCCTTCTTCATCAGCGATCCGTCGAAGTACATTGTCCAGTACTCTTGATCGACGACTGCTGGTGGCATCTGGACCTCGGTCCACTCCGTGATGAAATCAGCCAGTACCTGAGATTTGATCGCTGTTCGGGAGGCATAAGAAATGCCCTGATCCATCAGCTCGAGCGCCCACTTTGCGGTTCTTCCCGTAGCATCATGGCTACGAACGACCTCACCGAGGGGGAATGATGTCACTACTGTTACAGGGTGTGACTCGAAGTAGTGGCGTATCTTCCTCTTGATGATGAGGATAGTGTAGAGGAGTTTCTAGATTTGGGAGTAGCGGGCTTTGGAGTCGGATAACACCTCGCTAATGAAATATACAGGGCGCTGCACCTTGAAGGCGTGCCCCTCTTCCTCTCGCTCTACCACTAAGGCAGAGTTGACCACTTGGGTGGTGGCCGATATATACAGTAGGAGGGATTCCTCATTGCATGGAGGAACTAGGACCGAAGGTTTAGTTAAAAATCGCTTAACCATGTCAAGCGCCTCCTGAGCCTCGGCTGTCCACTCGAAGCGGTTAGATTTCTTTAGGAGTCGATACAGGGGGAGTCCTCGCTCGCCAAGGCATGAAATGAATCGACTGAGGGCAGCCAGGCACCCTGTGATCCACTGAACCCCCTTTATGTTTTGGATTGGGCCCATCCTTGTGATGGCTGATATCTTCTCTGAGTTGGCTTTGATGCCACGCTCAGAGACGATAAAGTCGAGTAGCATGCCCCTTGGGACCCTGAAAACACATTTTTCGGGATTGAGTTTGATGCCGTTTGCCCGGAGTTTCACAAAGGTTTGTTCAAGGTCGGCAACAAGGTGGTCATCTTGCTTGGACTTGACTACGATGTCATCAACATAGGCCTCAACGGTTCGCCCGATGAGGTCTTCGAAGCAAGTGAGCATACAGCGCTAGTAAGTTGCCCCAGCATTCTTTAGACCGAACGGCATTGAAATGTAGCAAAACGATCCGAAGGGGGTGATAAAAGATGTCACGAGCTGGTCAGACTCTTTCATCGCAATTTGGTGGTAGCCGGAGTATGCGTCAAGGAAGCAGAGGATTTCGCACCCTGAGGTGGAATCGACTATTTGGTCTATTCGTGGCAAAGGAAACAGATCCTTTGGACACGCCTTGTTGAGGCCTGTGTAATTGACACACATTCTCCATTTCCTGCTCTTTTTTCGCACAAGAATAGGATTTGCTAACCACTCTGGGTGGTATACTTCCTTAATGAACCCAGCAGCTAACAATTTTGCTATTTCTTCGCCGATGGCTCGGCGTTTTTCCTTGTCGAAATGGCGCAGGCGTTGCTTCACTGGCTTGGAGCCCGGGAGGATCTGGAGAGTATGCTCGATGACCTCCCTCGGGATGCCCGGCATATCCGAGGGTTTCCACACAAAGATGTCTTTGTTATCATGGAGGAAGTCGACGAGCGTGCTTTCCTATTCGGAGGAGAGCGTGGTCCCAATATGGACTTTTTTTCCCTCGGAGTTGCTGGGATCCAAGAGGACCTCCTTGGGTCCTTCCGCCGATTTGAACGACCCGGATGACCTCTTTGCATCGGGTGCCTCTTCAACGACCTCCTCCCTAAGGGTGGCGAGCTCTTTGGAGGCGATGACCATGGATGCGTGTCCGCAGCATTCGACTTCGCACTCGTAAGCGCGCTGGAAGGAGGTGCTGATGGTGATGACCCCATGGGGGCCCGGCATCTTCAGCTTAAGGTACGTATAATTGGGGACGGCCATGAACTTCGCGTAGCATGGTCGTCCTAGGATGGCGTGGAAAGTCCCCAGGAACCCCACTATGTCGAAGGTGAGGGTCTCAGTCCGGTAATTGGACCGATCCCCAAAAGTGATGGGCAGATCGATCTGCCCTAGTGGCATGGCTTGCCTACCAGGCATGGCTTGCCTACTAGGCACGATGTCATGGAAAGGCGCTTGGATGGGATGTAGGTTCATTCGGTCGACGCCCATCTCATCGAGCGTCTTGGTGTACATGATGTTGAGGCCGCTGCCTCTGTCCATCAGTACTTTCATGAGCCACTTTGGACCGACGATCGGATCGACGACAAGTGGGTACCTTCCCAGGTGTGCGATGGCATCTAGATGGTCGGTCTAGTCGAAGGTTATGGCAGATTCCAACCACCAAAGGAAGGCAGGCGTGGCCGGTCTGGCTATGTAGACCTCGCGGCGCGTGACCTTCTGGCAGCGCTTGGAGTCATAGGCCATTGATCCTCCGAAGATCATGAGGGCGCTGGTCGGTGTTGGGAAGGCATCGTCCTTCTCCTCTGCGTCGTCTGTGGCGGGAACAGGCTCCTTCCCCTGCTCCCCTTTGTTAAGGCCCCCGGACAAGTATTTGCGCATGAGGCCGCAATCCTTGTATAGATGCTTGGCCAGGAAGGTGTGGTTTGGGCATGGCCCCTCGAGCATTTTCTCGAAGTGGTTCGGTGTGCCCTCCGCGGGCTTCCGACCACCTTTGCGGTCGGCAGCGGCCACGAGTGAGTTGTCGTGCTGTTGCTTCTTATTTTTCCTTTTGGCGGGATGGTTGGAGGCGCCTTCGCCGGCGTCCTTGTCCCACCTTGTCTTTCCATCAGAGCGATCAAAGATGGCTTTGACCGCCTCCTCTCCAGAGGCATGACTGGTGGCGATGTCCAGGAGTTCCTTGGTAGTCTGTGGGCCCCTACATCCTAGCTTGTGGACCAGGGATTCACAGGTTGTCCTGGATAGGAAGGCTCCTATCACGTCGGCGTCGGCGATGTTAGGGAGCTCGTTGCACTACCGAGAGAAGCACCAGATGTACCTGTGGAGGGTTTCATCGGCCTTCTGGCGGCAGTTCTTGAGGTCCCATGGGTTTCCAGGGCATTTGTACGTGCCCTGGAAGTTGCCCACGAAGATCTCCGTCAGATCCGCCCAACTCTGAATGGCATTGGACGGTAGGTGCTCCAGCCATGCTCGCGCCGAATCGGCCAAGAACAGCGGGAGATTGCGAATAATGAAATCATCATCACTCGCACCACCGGCCTAACATGCAAGCCGATAGTCTTTGAGCCAAAGCCCGGGATTTGTTTCGCTAGAATATTTAGGGATGTTGGTAGGCGGTCGATACCTTAGGGGGAACGCAGCATTGAGGATGTGTCGACCGAAGGCCTGAGGACCTGGCAGGCCAGGGCTCGGGCTTCGGTCCTCGTTGCTGTCGTAGCATTCGCCACGTTGGGGATGGTAGCCATGGCGTGCTGCTTCTCCATCGTCGCCGTGGGCGTGTTTCCAAGCGTCGATGATGCTACGTACATCGCGGCCATGGTCGAGGCGTTGATGCACTGGGACGACGGAGGGCTGCCTACCGCCTGGCAGTGTTTGGTGAATGGACGCATCCTTGGTGGGATGCACTGAGGGCGTGTGCTGGCTGGTGTCGGGTTCGTGTCATCGAGACAACAAACTTTCCGCCTGCTACGCCGCCGCACGCTTGAGCAACGTGCGAATTTCTTGGTGGGCGCGGCGATCCTCAGACATCGCGGCCTCCAGAAGGCCATGTAGCAAGGCGGTTGCTGCGGCGATGTTCTGGCTTGCTCGGGCAAAGTGAGGAAGGGTCCCATCATCAGTGAGGATCCTTTAGTGTACGGTGCGGGCCGTGGCACGCGTGCCCCCCGTCTTTGCGGCGTTCAATCTCGCGATTGATGTCCGCGTACTCCTGGACGAGCCCTTGCCCAACCTCATCGATTTCTTGCTAACGGGCCCTCAGCTGCTCCATCCTTAGGCGAGATGGGGCTATCATCTCTTCCCCGGATCTGCCATCAGGGTTGTTTGTCGGGGTAACCTCTTCCCTGGAGACACTTTCGACGTGCCCCTCGGGGGTCTGCGCCATGAAGCACTCCCGAGAAGGGTGGTGGCTCCCCCTACTAGTGTCCAAGCTAGAGAGCAATCCTAGCTCCTCATTGAGGAGCCCATAGAGAGTCTCCGTATCATGCTCAATCACCCCCATGAACTCGATGTCTGTGGGTGACTGAACCACACATAGTGCCAGAAGGTGGCCAGCGGTCGCCGTAGCATTGCGGAGACCGAATGGAAATGCTATCGGGGCGCTCCATACGGGGCCTTCTGGAAATAGGGCGACATTGTGGGAGGCCTCCCTTGATGACTGGGGTCCAAGGGAGTTGCCCCGAGGGCCCTCAAGCCTCAGACGGCTGAGGTTGATGGAAGGGAGAGACTGGGTGGCCGTGTGAGTCAGCGCCAGCTCTCCTCCTAGTGTGACAATGAAATCTAGGTCACCGAAACACACGTGTGCGCCCGGGGCCCAGCTGATTGCGTTGGTGGCCATCCGAGGCCTAATTTGGAACGCGCAAGTCCCCTACCTGGCGCGCCAACTATCGGTGTTTCGTACAAGCACCGGCAAGTAAATTTATAGTAATGCGCGTTAGGCTCAGATGGTGCACTAAAGGACACAAGATTTATACTGGTTCGGGCCAAATGTCCCTACGTCCAGTTTGTTGCTGCTCATGTTATTAGCACCGAAAATGGTTCGTAGTAGGGGATACAAATGATCGAGAGAGGGACTGGTCCTAAGTCTCTGATGGAAGGGTTGAAAGGAGGCCAAGAGCTTGGTAGCAGCTTGACTGTGTGTGTGAGTGTCTTGTGTTGTTCGGTCAAAGATCGATCCCTTTGATGGAGGAAGCGCATCCCCTTTTATAGATGAAGGGGCTAGGTTTACAAGGGTGAGGGCTTTAGGATGCGTACTCTACCTAGTCTTGTGGCTCATGTCTGCTCGACCTAGTTCTTCATTCTGATGAGTGCGAAGGAAAATAAGCGCCTACAATACTGTCGATGCCTCTATAGAATGTCAGGTTGGTTACAGAATGCTACCCTGCATAGGGTATGGGCTACAGTATAGTGGTTTTGACTTATGAGCCTCCCCCAGCCTTGCTCCTCATGCCTTCTGGTTCCTATGAGTCTTTGTCGGAGGGACACGGGGTCGGAGTCCAGAGTAGCACCACGGCCAAGGTCTTCTGACTTGGTGGACCTGAGGGGTCGGGAAGCGGGCGCCACTCCCTTGGGTCCATAGCGTGGTGGCAGAATATCCATCATTCATGGAGATAGCAAATCCTTTTTCTGGAGCATAGCGGTTGTCATATATCTTCGTTGGGTTCCGTGTCCCAGAGCTGAAGGCAGCGCCTACAACTCTACAGGGCGAGGAGCATGCACCTGTAATACCTTTTGGGCTCTACGGCGCCTGGAAGGGTCTAAAGCACCTGTCCCGTCATTCCCTGGCAGTACTTTTCCTGCCAGGGCGCAGGGTATGGTCCTTGGAGCCATGGTTGACCCGAACGTCTTGTCTTGCCCTATACCCATCATCATGAGGGAACGGGGAGAAGTTGTCAGGTAAGATGAAACCAGTATTTAGATATCGAGCAGGGCGAGGCTCGTTCTTGGCTATCAGGTGAAGCAGAGACCAGTCCTTATCTCTTGGGCAAGACCGAGCCTGCCCCTCCGGGGTTGGGCAAGGTGGAGTCTATCCCTCAGCCCTCGGGCAAGACCGAGCCTACCCTAAAGGCATCGAGCGAGACGGAGACTAGCCCTGAGCCCTTGGGCGAGGCAGAGCTATCTCAAAGGCGTCGAGCGAGGTGGAGTCTATCCCTCAGCCCTCAGGCGAGGTAGAGCTATCTCAAAGGCATCGGGCGAGGTGGAACCCAACTCCTGTCATTCGAGCAAGGGACGTTACAGTGCCCTTATCCATCTAGAAGTTTTTAACGTCCGGTGGTTATTAGTTCCACCTTCTAGGGTACCCTGGTATTAGGTCCCCAACAGGAAGCCTCAATTTTGGCCTTATTTCTACATTTTGTTTGAACAGTCTTCAGACATCTCTCGATTGGATAGCACCACCGAGCCTACATAGGCCCCCCATACGTGCCTCATAGGGGAGGTGCACAATCAAATCCTGCATCGGCAAGAAGAAGCCGGGTGGAAAGATCTTCTCCAACTTACAGACCAACACAGGTACCGCTTTTTCCAAGTCATGAACGGCGGACCGGTCAAGCTCCTTTGCACAAAGCTGGTGAAAGAAATAGCTCAACTCTGCAAGCACTTGCCATATATGATCAGGGACATAGCCTCGAACCACCACTGGAAGAAGCCGCTCAATCTAGATGTGGAAGTCATGACTCTTCATCCCGTTGACTCACAGAGTGCCTAAGTTGACTCCCCTCCTCAGATTCGCTACATACCCATCAGGGAACATTAGTGTTTGGATCCATTGAAGTACTTCCCTCCTCTGATCCCTGGTCAAGACGAAATCGACCTTAGGGCGCCTCCATGTCTTGTTGCCTCTAGGAGGCTGCATCTCTTGCTTTGGTCTATCACATAACGTTGCCAGGTCCACTCTAGCCTTAGTGTTTTCCTTAGACTTTTTAGTGTCTATGAGTGTTCCCCAAAGTGCCTCGGCGACATTCTTCTCGGTGTGCATTACATCGATGTTATGTGGTAGAAGAAGGTCATCGAAATAGGGGAGCCTCATCAAGCCTGACTTATGTGTCCACATATGTTGCTCACCATATCCCACAAACCCACCATCTGGAGCAGACACGAGAGCATCTATCCACACATGAACCTCGGCACCAGTCATCATCCATGGTGGAGGGTCTGTCACTATGACACCTTTCGTAAAGTTCTTGATGTCTTGTCTGAATGGATGCTCAGAAGGGAGGAATTGCCGATGTGCATCAAACGACGAATACTTGCCACCCTTCCATAACCAGATGAACCTCAAAGCTTCCTTGCATACTGGGCATGGGAACTTCCCGTGAACACACCAACCACTGAATAACCCATATGCCAGGAAGTCATACATGGAGTACTAGTACCAAACGTGCATTTTGAAGCTTGTCTTTGTAGCTCTGTCGTATGTCCATACCCCTACCTCCCAAGCATGGATCAATTCATCAATCACCGGCTCCATGAATACACCCATATTACTCCCCGGGTGTCCAGGAATTATCAACGACAAGATATGTTATGTCGTTCAAAGGAGACACCGGGGGGGAGATTGAGGGGGATAATGAACACGGGCCAACATGTGTATGGGGCAGCTATCATTCCATAAGGATTGAACCCGTCTGTTGCCAACGCAACACGTACATTACGAGCCTCTCCAGCTTTTTCACGATATATGTCATCGAAGTGTTTCCATGCTTCACCATCGTCTAGATGCACCATCTTCTCTAGACTGTACCGTTTTCCATTTTTGTGCCATGTCATCTATTTCGTGGATTCCTCATTCATGAATAGCCGTTGGATCCTCGATAGGAATGGAAGGCACCGTACGATCTTCACTAGGACTGTCGTCTGACTCTTCTGACCATCACTAGAGTCTGTCTCTAGGTACCTAGATGATTCACACTTTGGACAGTACTTTGCGTCCACATGTTCTTTCCAGAAAAGGACACACCCCTTTGGACAAGCATGTATCTGCTCATACGGCATCTTAAGTGCCCGAAGGAGCTTCTGTGAATCGTACATGCTCTTTGGCAGAATGTGGCCCTCCAGAAGTAGGGTGCCAATCACGATCAACATCTTATCGAAGCCGTCTTGACTGATGTTTAACTCGGACTTCAACGCCATCAAGCGTCTAATGGCATCAAGTTCAGACACCGAGGACCGATCATAAAGGGGCTTCTAAGCAGAGTTCATCATCTCGTAGAAAGCCTTTGTGTCTGCCTCCATCTCCTCCTTCTCGCGTTTGTCAACGCCGAGTGTTTGGTGAACATCATCTAACAAGTCTGGTACACCGGCATCATTATCAAAAGCTTTGACGCGTGGTCTCACCACCTCCTCTCTCGTACGATGGACTTCACCATGGTAGATCCACCGGGTGTAGCCCGGCATATATCCATTCTTCACAAGATGTTTACCCATGTCGACCCTATTTATCCTTCTCCTGTTTGCACATTTGGAGCAGGGACACGGCTCTAGCAGATGTGATGACGAAGCCTTGCCAAATGCCTTGTTCAAAAAAACCTCGGTCTTGCGAAACCATTCATCTGTGTACTCCATGTGACTTTTCCAGCCCGTGTACATCCACTGACGGTCATCCATCATCTAAAATGCCAGCGAGTAATGCAACCATCAACTACATCTACACGACTTTCATACTGTCTAATAGGTGAGGATAGGTCCTAATCCCACCCGCGGATGCGTAGATGAGGTTAGTTACCATGGTCTGCTCCTATCCTAGACATAATTTCGGCAGCACCTCCCTGCTATTCTCCCGATACATGTCCTGGCAGGGAGAGTGTGTATCCGGAGAACAACGGGGAGGTAATGCCGAAACCCTGTCTCGGATCGGAGCAGACCATGGAAACTAAACTCATCTACGCATCCGCGGGCTGTCCAAATAACGTGGACAATCTGAAAAAGATACGGCCGTAGATATGCAAAGATATGCATACCACCAACCGTATCTCTTTTGAACGGGAGACGCCTAACTTGGTTACGCGATCTACGACCAAGGTACGCAAAAGAGGGGTTATATCTAGGGTGTCGGTGGAGTCAGGCTAGCGGGGCAGTGGCGAGGCGACGCGGTGCAGGCAGACCCGCAACGCCGAGGAAGACGATCGGTGTAGCCAAGGTGCTCCGGCTTCGCTCAGACAGTTCCTTCACCTGCATGAAAAACAAATAGATTTGGCTCAATTCTAAATTTTGGTAGCACCTCCCCTGCACGGGGAGGTTTCCAAAACCTGCAAAAAACAACGGCACGAAGGCCGACAATCACAACGGCTCGAAGGCCGACAATCACAACGGCTCAAAGGCCGACAATCACAATGGCACATCATTATACCTTGGCGGCAGAGGCGTCGACGAGACGGGAACATGGGGAAGATGGCGCCGGGAACGGAACGGGAAGGCAACCTCCTCTTTCCTCTCCTCCCGGCCTCCTCCTTCTCCTCCCCTTCTCCTCCTCTTTCCTATCCTCCCGGCCTCCTCCTCCTTCTACTCTTCTTCCTCTCCTTCCTCTTCTTCCTCCTTCTTCCTCCTTCCTCTCCTTCCTCCTTCCTCTCCCCCTTCTTCCTCCTTCTGCACCGGTCGTTCGGTGGGGCGTGGCGGGGCGGGGAGCGGCGGGGCAGCGGCCGGCAGGGCCGGGTGCGGCGCTCTTCGCCGGTCGCGGCGGCGGGAAGCGGGGCCGGACGCGGCGTGGCGCAAATCGGCGGCGGGGAGGGTCGGGGCGGGGCTTGATGCCATCTGGTTTCTAAGCACCGTATGTGACAACGTGCACGAAACTTTTTCAAATTTTTACCATAGGCTCCACATGCTATATAACGATGCATCCACAAGTTTCGTGATTTTTTGAATTCGTTTGAATTTTATACAATTTAAAAATTCTTTGGCCGCAACTTTGTCCTCATGTTTCGTTAACAAGATGTGAAAAATATCCCGCAAGTTCCTGGATACGGCCTCAAAACACACTCACTAGCATGACAATCATTTTTCGAATGATTAGATTTCATTATTCGATGCACCTGCAGTTCAAACTTGCTTTTTGCGAAATAAATCAACAAAACAAAAATAATTCTAAAAATATAGTAAAAAGTCACCAAATTCAACCAAATTTTAACATGTACTTTAAAGCACTGTAGCAACCCTAAAGAAAAAATATGGGAGCAAAAATAAAAAAAAATTCTTTGCCGAGTGCCAGAGACAGGGCACTCAGCAAAGAAAATAAACAAAAAATTAAAAAAAATTAAAAAATTCTTTGCCGAGTGTTTGACGGCGACCACTCGGCAAAGCCTAACGGTGGGTGGCCGCCGTCACCTCGGTTAGCCTTTGCCGAGAGCCCGACACTCGGCAAAGGGAGGCTTTGCCGAGTGCTATCCTTTGCCGAGTGCGGCACTCGGCAAAGTCTATCTTTGCCGAGTGCCCGACATTTGGCACTCGGCAAAGTAGGAAACACTCGGCAAAGCCCCTGTTTCTCGTAGTGCCTACATATATATATTGCAGAATAAATTTTAATTGATATAGCTAAATAAGCATTTCCAGGTAAACCACTACACCACTTTATCGATCAGACATTATTGGCTGATAGTTTGATGCCTAGCTACACTTATGCATGCTACCATGACCTATGGACGACACCACTACAACCCAACATTTCTGAGCTCTCAAGTTTACAGAATAACATATAGCTTACCTCACAACAGAGAATGGACAGTATATTATAATAACTAACAACGAGCCGGCCAAAAACTCAACGTTTGATTCCCTGATGAAACGACGGGACTGAAACATAAGATTAGCCATCTAACCATTATTGTCCACAATGCAAGGTCCTGTATCAAACAGCCAGGTTGCCAGGGAGAACAAGCAGACGATAGAGACCGAGTCAATACCCGAACCACCACCATTGTTCTGTGCTAAGGACCTGTCCGAGCTGGATCCTTATCACCTAGCAAAGGTTTCTTTCCAGCATGAGGTTCGTTCTTGACTCAGGCTCGTTGTCGGCGACCATCCCCCTGCGGCGACGTCGACACTCAAGCGTCGCACTGCAGCGCTGTCTTGATCTTCTTGATGGTGCAGGATATGAGGTTGTTCACGGTTTCTACTGATTCCACGGTGAGCTTGGCGGTCGGCTGGCTGTTGACGAGGATCTGGAAGGCAACAGTGAGTAGCGAGCCACCTGTCTTATGCTCGGCGCCGACACTGCTTGGACCGTCGGGCAGGATGGCGAACCCAGACGGCAGCAGAGCAACGTAGGTGGAATCCCCGCCGTTCATGACGAGCTGCATCGCCGGGATGTCCACCGGAGCATACACGACCATCGAGCCTGATGCATCAGTGCAAGTCTCCTGGAGGATCAACATGCTGCTCTGGTTGGCACTCATGGCCTGCAGTGAGAAAAGTTACAAAGCATGAGAAACGTTTGGCAAACCTTCAGAATGCCCGTACCAGAAATTTAAATAAAATAAAAATAAAATGTTGAAATAGTATGGCTCTACTGTATGTACAGTATTATTGATGAATGATGAAAGATGCCAATAGTTAATGCTTGACGCGTAAACATTAAATAAAAGCGTCAGCATGGGGTTCAAGGATGGCCGGATACCGAAGATGATGTTTCTCATGACAAAATATATTCACAAAATCCAAAGAATCATGCCAGGGAAAAAAAGAAAAAAAAAAGAACTGCAAGACATGGACCGGCTTTTTTTTTATCCTAACCATTTGTACGCACTGAACAGTACAGTGCAACTGCTCAAAGTTGTCAACCCCGACACCTTTCCAATGCAAGCAGATCTGCTCACTTTGCCCCTTTAAATTTCCACTGAACTCGTGAAAAAAGTTCGGTGCTCTCCAGTTCTCACACTAGCCGGCTTTAGCTTTTTGGACAATGATCACGGCCCCTTTTCATCTCCCAGCAGTATCTGATAGAAAGCTGACAGACTTTTGCTGGTAGTTTTCTCCGTGTCGTTATCGGCTTAGGATTAGGATATATATAAAAATGCTGAGAAAGTGTTATTTTATGTGAGACTTCCCATAAATCACTTGTGGCTTCAGTAAGCAGCATCAGCATTGTTGCTCACTTCCCTTTTTTTTGTTTGCTAATTAAATTTTAAAGTGAGCTGTGGTACTCTAGACCTTAACAGCCAAGAACGCAGAGTGTATTTGGAAACCTTTATCCGAAAACAGTGAGATTCATCATCCGGAAACAATTATGTTCTCGGCCGAAAACCTTCTAAAAGTATTACTATATATTTGTCCTCCCTATCAATCTAGAAAGACGGCTGCTAATTTTTAGACCTAGCCACAAAGTTTCATGACAATTTAGAGATTCTTCCACTATAGAGGCAAGATTGTTCCCGGTTCTTAGGACGAGGAACATGACACCGTACCACGTTGCTGGGACGAGGAACATGGCACCGTACCATGTTTTCAGTGACTGCTCTAGACTTACCATTGAAAACAACAGAACAGAATGGTAGTAGTGACAATAATAAGCAGTAATAATACTCACACTGGCTCTGAGGAGGGACACCGAGTTTCCGTGCTCCTGCCCCTTGGCAATGTTAGCCATCTCCTGCATGGGGCCTCCGTTGCTGAGGATGTCCCACTCTGCGCGCAGCTGCTCGTCACGGAGGAAGTTGAACAGCTTCTCCGGAGCCACGGGCACCCACACCGATGTGGCCGCACTGAGCACCACGCCCGGTGGCTCCCCAGGCTCGTCCACGCTCTTCCGTGCCATGACCCGCACATCCTCCCCGATGCTGCCTGCCGCACCGTCCAGCTTGCTCCATTCACGTGCAGATGACGCGCTGACCCCAGCGCAGAAGTTCTCCGTCATCCGACGCGCCAGCTTCAGCATGCTTCTCTTGCCCTCTTGGGTTATGACTGCACCGAAAGCCGCACATTATTATCATATATCTCGCTATGCATGCCCCAAAGTTAAAGCTAGCACCTACATGTACTGATCCATAGATATTTTTATATCTGGTTAAAAGTACTTAATATATATCCCTTGATTATCTTGCATTGGCATCACCGCTTTGGTGCATGAACAATGCAGATACTATTGAACTAACAAATGTTTACTCTGTATACGTAAGCAGTCCTTTACAGGCTGTACATGGAAGATGGCAACGAAAGGTTCAGACTTTCCTGTACCTGACGAGTCATTTGCTGAAACTGTATCAGGGGACATGAGTATGGCCAGGCATTCGCACTGGCGCTGCAGCATTGCAAGCCACCGCCTGGCCCCAAAGGCCAGCCCGGACCGGACAAGTGGTCTATAGAGCTGGTGTACTGATGCCTCATCGTATTCCGTATGCTCGACCCATGTGACCTACAGGGTAAATGCATCCATTAGTCCATAAATGCACGCCCACATGCAATTGTCCGCAAGGGGGCTCTCTGCAGAGCAATACAGCACTTATGTACGAACACTGTAGAGATCGCATCAGTCCCCTCTGTAACTTGTTAAGTTTTTTTCACGGTTGGTCATGGGTAAAGACTTTAGAAAAAAAAAAGGGGGTGCTGTTTGCCCGTTAAGCAGTCTAGTCTCGAATCTGAAACCACATGAATCTGTGACCGTTACCTGTGCCTTGATCTAGATAAGAGCAGATCACAAAGTGATAATATAAATCAAGATTTCATTGCACATGGATCAGATAACAAGTTAGCATAAATCTGACAAGCGTTTTTGTACACTCTCCCAACTCCTAGCTTTCATATGACAATACAAACCAGTCCTAGAAAGCTCCCACTGGGCTCTTCAAATAATCAATAGGTTCATATAGACTGATGTGCATCATAAAGAAAGAATGCAATTAGTTTAATTTATTTTGTTTTCCAAAGTTCTTGGATTAGACAATAACATTTCAAAATAAAACCTCAAAAATCACAAAGTCACTTTTCTTTCAGCATGGTGTCAGACATAAAATTCTATAGCATATCTTTATATTAATTCCGTCATCAGTGGCCCAGATCAAGATCATGTCAAGACTTGTGCAAAACCCGAGGAAACAAATATTGACATCTTTTAACCCCGATAAATGAGCCGGCGGTCCAAAGCTCAACATACAAGCAGGGACAGATTGATTAAATTGCGGACAAGAAGTTACCCAAGGTGCTCCAACCGAGGGGTGGAAGCATCTAATCCCCTAAAAAACGCCAGTGTTGCGACTAAAAAAACCACAAAGAAACATGCTTGGGGAATAGTGTTGGATCCATGAAACACTTGATTATTCCTAAACTAATCGTTTAGCCCCCCCCCCCCCCCCCCCCCCCCCCCCCCCCTCCTCGTTGACCAAGCAGTTTGTTTATTTGGGTTGTGGGCTCATGACCCTAATTAAACTATTAGCCCTTGACTCGTGAACACTATGCTGCATGGGCATCACCAAATCACACGATTAGATTAATAGGGCACTATATAAAAAGAAACGTTGTACGTAGTCCCAAGTTCTGAAGAGTGAGGCCGGCGTGGAGGTAGTGGAGAAGAAGTGGAATTCATGGTTAGTACTAAGCTCATCAGGAGTAAGCTCTGACCGGTTACTTGATGTAAAAAGTTCAGAAACTTTACAGAGTAACAGTCACGTTAACTCGATTAGGCCCACAGCTGTAGCTCCTATGAAGTAGGTGGTCCAAAGAGTCCCATTTTACACTACCCCATCTCGACATACGAACACTACAGACAGAAACGAAGTAAATGGATTTTGGTTGCTAGTAGTACCTTGCAGTAGCCATTGGGAGTGTCTTGCATCACACAGCCAGAAGGTAACCTCCTGCACCTTATATTTCCGGCGTTGGATGCTGTTGCAGAGTTCTGATCTCTCACCAATCCATTATCAATGGACACGTCCACTACTGCCCATGCACCCTCAGCCAGCTGCTTGCAAAACCTGAGAAATGTGACCTCCCTGATGGGCACTAAAGGTGAGAGCACTTGTAGCTCAGCCTTCATCTGTTGCACCAAAGCAAATGCAAATTGAATTTAGATAGCATTTATATTAGGAGCACTATACAGTCACTGGTCACTATAACAAATCTGCATATGATCAAGCCCAGGGAGGGAGCTGTTTGACACTCACCAGCAGCAGCGCACCATTTCTACTTCCTGCAATGCCGGATGTCACCTCCTCTAGAACTGTGGCCTTAGCGATCATGCACGAGAACATGTCCGACCACCGTCTCTGCAACAAGGATGCATGGCCAAGCAATGTCATGTAACATCAGCAAAAGTGATGGTATAAGCAACAATGGTGTATGAACTGAAATTGCAAAACACGAGCACAAACCTCGTCCATAAGGGTCTCAACAAGGGCAAGGCTGTTGTCGATGATGACGAGGCCAGACTCCCTAGAAGCCTCGGACACATAGCCTACAGGCTTCACGCCGACGCACGGAAGGAACGAGTGGGCATACTCCTCAAAGTTGAGCAACTCCATGTTGGGAGAGCAATTGAGGCTGGGAAGCCACAAAGGCTCGTCAATCTGTGCCAGCTTAACTAGTTCATCCATGGCGCTGATCGCAAGCTCCACCAGCATGGACCTGTCGATGCCCACCATAGGCGGTGGGACAGACCCGGTTGTCGTCCGTGCAGGCGTGATCACCGTGCCCAATGGGCTAGACACACCGCCAGCAAAGTCGCCCATGGAACCAGGCATGGTAGCAGACGGGATAGACCCTAGGCCGCGGAGGCCGCCGCCGACTGCCAGCTCGAGCGACGAGCTCGGCATGGGCAGCGACAGGTTCGGCTGCAGCATGGGCCCGCCCGAGAGGATGGACATGGGCTTGCCGAGGAACTTGGTGGCGAGGGCATAGACGCGGCTGAGCTCGTCCTTGAGGCGCGCATTCTCGATGCACAGGTGCTGCTCCTCCAGCGACACCTCCCCGAGCATGGCGGGGCTCCCGCAGCTGCCGCACATCGGGCCGCGCATGGCCTCCCGGATCGCCATGTTCTCGGCGCGCAGCTTGTCGTTCTCCTGCTTGAGAAGCGCGTTCTCGTGCCGCTCCAGTTGCGTCTTGGCAGGCGAAATCAACGCACGGAACGGATATAAACCATGTCAGGATCCAACGAAACCAACGGGCTGAAAAAACCTAAGATCGGGGCGAAGCGAACGAAAAAAAAAATGGTACGATCGGTGGATGACGAGACAGTGAGGAGTCCGATCCGTCCCGCCGTTTACCTTCATCTGCGTGCGGCGGTTCTGGAACCAGAACTTGACTTGGCGCGGGTCGAGGCCGAGCCTCTTGCTGAGCTCGCCGCGCTGTTTCTCGTCCGGGTGAGGGCACTCCTTGAACAGCCTACACACGCGAACGCAACGCAGCACGATCCATGCATTAGAGGACAAACAAACCCGAAAGGAAACGATGCGAATGCAGGCATGGGCACTATGGCGGCGAGAAGGGGCGCGGGGGCTGTCAGCTGTGTGCGTGCTTACGCTTCGAGCTCCTGGATCTGCTGCGGCGTGTGGCGGTGGTAGCGCTTCTTGCGCTTGCGCGGGTTGCCTGGCTCGGCGTCGTCCTCGTCCTCGGCGCCGCCGGCGGACATGGCGTCCAGGTGGTCGCTCCCGGACCGGCTGTCGTTCTCGGCGTCGGCGGCGTCCCTCATCGCCATCCCGCCGCCGCCCCCGGGGAGCATCCGGCCGACCATGCCGCCGCCGGCGTTGTCCTGCGAGAGACATACAACGCCACATTTCATTTCGCTCGTTCGTTCGTTCAGGGAATGAAAAGGAAAATAACCAAATCACTTGGAAGGAGTAGCCGAGTAAAGCAGGCAGGCAGGCGCGTACCAGGCCGAGAGAGAGCGCCGGCGAGGACGAGAAGCCGGTGGGGAACGGGAACTGCATCGCTCCGCCGCCGCCGCCGCCGCCGGCCCCGCCGTCGAATAGGCTCCCGAAGCTCATGCCGCGCCTCCTCCTACTCTAGCAGGAGAGCACCGGATCAGCGTGCGCGCACCGTCGACTCCTCGGCGGAATCCTAGCCGCTGCGCATAAGGGTAGTAGTAGTAGTAGTGATGAGACGAGAGGAGCGAGGGGTCCGTCCGGTCCAGCCCCTGTCCCGTGCCGTGAGATAGAGCTGCTGAGGTCCGCAAAATCCCAAACCCTCCACGGCGGGCGGAGGCAGGCAGGGAGGGATAGCGAGGCGCGGCGGATTGGATGATTGATTAAAGAAAGGAACGGGAGGGTCAAAAGAGCAAGTGGAGGTGGAGGGGAGGTGAGGAGACGAGACGACGAGGCGGGCGCAGGGAGTCTCGTCCAGCCAAGGAAGAGTCCCGTCGTGAAAAGGCTGGGGGGAGGGGAAGGGAAGGGAAGGGATGGGGTGGGGTGGAGAGTGGAGACGGCGCTGACGCTGCCTGAGTCGCTGATGCGCGAAGGAAAAGAGAGAGGGCCGGGCCGGGGTCGGGCAGGCAGGCAGCGCAGTCAAAGGGGGCGGGCCGCTTATTTTGTTGCCTTGTTTGCCGTCCCCGACCCCGTGCTGGAGAGGATGGGGGCCGTGTGATCTGGATCCGACGGGGGTTTGGTGCGGCGATTCAATGCCAAGCCATGCCATTGCCAGCCATCCGGGCGGGGGAGACGGACGGGAAAGGGAACGGAACACCGTTGGGGCCGCTGACCCAGCGAGTGAATGCTGACGCTGCGCAGCGCAGGTGGGGCCCAGGCGCCTGGCAGAGGCGTTATCACACGACTATTGAGGCGCTGCTTCCGTCGTTCCTTGCTGTTTGGTGAGAGGTACACAGTCGGCTGTTTGGTGAGAGGTACACAGTCGGCGTCTTGGCTCCCGCTGGATGGACCGGGCCGCTGTATGATGGGGTGCGGCCTCACGACCACCAGCTCGGCCTATTCAATGGCCTCCTTAGTCCTTCCTGTGCTGTGCATCTACCATGCCTATTCAATGGCTAGCCTTCTGTTATCATCATCAACACCAGGGGGGCTCAGATCGATCAAGAGGTGACGGAGACGTGGTGGTGCACTCGCTAACCACGGTTCTACTATATAGCTTACCCTATTCGTTGGATCGTATCAGCCATATTTATCAGTTATGATACAATGTTTTTTTCTTATAACAAAACAGCATCAGCCGGCTTATAAGCCACATAAACAATCAAACGATCACGGTGAATAATACAATTCTCGTTATCATTTCCCGCGTGGTTGGATCCTTGGAAATGGGCGCCACATGCGCATTTCACATAAATGTCCCATCGTCCAACCATCGAGGACATGGGATTTTCAGCATGGCAGCGTGTGTCCGTAACCCCAATTGGCTATATATGTTCCATATACACGATGCATGCACGTTCGAGTTCGAGAGTATCTAACAAAGTATGGGTGTGTTTTTTTAGCGAATTATTATTTTATGTGAAAGGCATCGTGTCTATCGGTACCGAGACTCTTGTGGTGCATGACTTCATCACAATCTTAGAATGTCCTGATGATTTAGTGTCGCTCCTGGAAAATGTTTATGTGGCGAGTCCTCGAGTGTACATATATGTGCGAGTAGATTGTCCTGACCCGGTGTCGCTCTCGCTCCTAGAAATGTTTGATGTACGTGGTGAGAGTCTACGTATGTACATATATCATATATGCGAGTATATATGTACTGTTTGTACTGTGTTTTGCAAAATAAAACTAAACATGCCTTATTTTTTTCCCAAAAAAATTGACTTGCTGAAAGTGAAGTAATGACATTATAAGTAAGTGCTCTGTCATGAAAAGATGAAAAAAAAAGAAACGTACTACCATGGGGAGTTGTGTTGGTTTTCTTCCTTAGGGCGTCCCGGTGGAGAAATCGCCGGCTCTCCTCAATTTCTATTGGCTGCAGAGGACTGACACAAACTAGCTAGCGCTTCTCTCCTCGGATTTTTTTTTTATTTTAACACTTTTTTTAAACTATTTTTAATTCTAACACTGATTTTTTTAAAGTAACACTTTTGCACGCCCGTTTGCATGACGCGGCAAATTCACGCTGTCGCGCCATGCATGGCGGCGCGGTATGGGGCGATCAACGGCCGCGGCGACCGCTGACGTGGCGGGGCCGACACGCCGTGCATCATGGCGCGGCGAGGCTTTACTTACCCGTTGCGGCGCTGGCTCCCTCCCTCTGTCTGTCTGCCCGACTCGAGGTGAGGCCGCTCGCGGCGTCCGCGCCATTGCCTCCCGGCTCCCCCACGGCCGGCCGCCGACTTTCCCTCCCTTGCCGGCCCCCTCCCTACCTTCCCCGAAGCTCCTCCTCGGCCTTGTCAAGGTAATGAAGCTCTTCCTCGGCTTCTACGGTGGATCAAAGGATTTGAATGAGTAGTTAGGGTATGGAGGAAAATATGAGTTCGTTAGAACGTTAGATTGAAGGATTAGGATTGCCAATATTAAGGTTAATTGGTTAGTTAGAATTATGATTACCATGTATTCTAAGGTCAATTTTTATATGAAGTTTGCTTGTTTGAGTTTGCATCTCAACTTTTATATGTGAATAAATATATGGACACACCGTTGATGTATCAAATTTTATTTTTTTGTGACCAAAGTATAGTTTTTATATAGTTTGCATGTTTACATCTAAGATAGAGTTTGCACCAAAGTATAGGTTATATTTTATTTGTTGTAATGCAAATGGTTCTCATTGACATTAATTTATGATGTTTTGATTTTTGTTTGTTAAATTACAATGGTTTTGTTAGATGCAAGACATGTATCGGGATGAGTTTTGGCGAAAACGGGATCGTCCTAGAGAATTATACCCCGACGCGTCTAGCAAAGATGCCCCTATTCCTCCTGACCTCCCTATCCCTAACTGTGACTGTGGTTTCCCGGCCGACGTGTTTCAATCGAGACATCCAGACACAGCGGCGCGTTGCTTCTACACATGCAGTCGTTTTAATGTAAGTAATTATTTCCACTATCTTTTTTTTCTTCATTTGTGTAAGTAGGCTACTAATATTTTGTTGGAATTTTATTGTGTAGGCCCATGAGAGGTACTTTTTCTTTCAGTGGATCGACGGTGTAGACAAGTTCAACCCTGGGTACCTCCTTTTCGACGATTGGTGTAGAGGGAGATATCCACGTGAGCACTTCGAGCGGTGGGTTCCACCCCCTAACCCCCCGCTAATGACGGCTACAGAGAAGCATGTAACACCCTCAGTGTTACACGGTAAACAACTCACTAAAACACTACATGAGCATCATGTTATGTGTTAATGCATGTGTTGGAATGCTTTGGTGAAGTCTCGTAATGCAAAATAATTGATAAAATGTAAATCGGAAGGTTATTCCATGATTCACGAAAGTATCAAGTAGAGTTGTAAACTAATTTTTATTAAGCAAAAGTGCTATAAAACATATATGTGACACCTTAATAAAGTTTGAAGTACATATTTTATAGGAGATGGTGCAACTTTTGTTTTAACGATATAGTAACGTTAGCTAGCATTTCAAATAGCTTGGGAATCGAATTTGAAGCAAGTCCAACCCCAAGACGTAGTCGATTTCTTAAGTCTGAAAATAGATTGGCAAAGCTATGTTTGGTAATTTTTGTAGAGAATTTGGGTTAAGGGGTGGTGTATTATGGCTTGTTTTAGTAGCCTAATATACCCTCTTAGGTATAGCAAAGGTGGTTTGGGAATTGGATCAACGGTTTAGGTTTCTCGAGCGCTTTAAAAATCGTGCAGCACGTTCTCGGCCTGTTTCTCTGGTTGAGCGCGATCACCAGCACCCAAGGACGCTACGTCGCCGCGTCAGGCGTACTATAAGCGTGCGTTGGCGTGCTCGGCTGCCACATGGGCCCGACATCCTTGTCGCTGTTGCCGCCCTGTCGCGTTGCTGCTCTGGCTACGGCCTAGCCGCCTTGGGCTACCGCCGCACGGAGCGTGGCTGCCCGACTCATCCCATCACGCTGCCCCCATCGCCCGCTGCCACCGCCGTCGCGTCATAGTCCCGCTCTCGCCTGCCGCTGCACCGTGCTGCACCTCTGGTCCGCCTGGGCGCTGTGCGCGCTTGGCCTGACCGCCGTCGCCATGCCATTTATGGCACTGCGGCCGCACAGGCCACGCTGGTCGGGCGCACACGTCCGTCGGCTAATGCCGACGTGTGGGCCTCCCAGTCTCGCCACTCGCGTCCCACCAAGGCATGGATGAGCCAAGCTCACTACCGCGCCGTCTCTCTGTTTTCCTCTTTCCCCCCTCTGTTCCTCTCTGCCACCGCCGTCGCCTTGCGCCCATGAGTGCGCTAGAGATAGGTCACCTCTATTCAATTTGTCTCGTCCACACCTTTGCCTTCACATCTCCTCATCGTCTAACACCTCACCGTCTTAATGACGGCCCGACCAGACACCAATTTGGCGTTTCCGCCCTAGCGAGCCGTTAAGGCCACGCTTGGCCGTGGGCACGAATAGTTCGCCCGCCATTCGCCCATGGTCCAATTCATAGCACCTATAGTGACTCCATAAAGCTATCTAGCTGTGTCACCCTTACCGAGCACAGTCGAGCACAACCGAGCACTGCCGACCACCAATTTGGCATTCTACACACCACCGATCATCTCCGCCATCGCGCCTGACTTCGCTAGGGGTAAACCGGTTTCCTTCAGCAGAGGTTCAATTAGTTGCTCCTTCAAGCCTTCCTTGACCCCCTCGTTTCCATGCTCGTGCCAGGTTCACCAGAGGCACTACGGTGACGTGTTGACGCGGAGGTGCCACGCTCGGGGCACCGCCGCCTCGCAGGTCGCACGCGGTCAGCACTGCTTGGGCCACTTCCATCCTAACCATCACCGTAGCCGCAACTAGGGTAAGCTAGTGATGCCCTCATGATAACCAGTAACTGCACGGTGGTCTAGGGTGGCCGGTACGGTCGTGCCACCGTCGCATGCGGCCGCTCGCCGTGGTCACCACTTCCGCGAGCTCCACCGCTCCTGTAACCTAGGTTAGTGTAGGCGCTAGGGTTGTAGATGGGGTTCGGCCTGCTAGTGGAGCCAACGCGGGTCCTTGATGGCCGGCGTGGCCGTCCAATGCCTTCACCGCCGCGCCGCTGCGCGTGGGGAGGCCGAGGGTCTCGCCAATGTAAAGAAGAGGAAGTCCCAAGGGTTTCGTTGCAAAGTCACGGTCTGTTGAAATAGTGCACATATTGTTAGTAGTATTCTTGGAGAATGCAGTGGCATTTTTGCAAGTTGGTTGGCGCGCGCGGGCTTCCCTGTCGCAGGCCGTTTGCGCTCGTGGGCCGCGTCTGTGGGTCACGCGTGCACGCGCGCCGCGCGTGTGTGGGCCGCGCGAAGATTGGTTTTCCTTTTTTCCAGCAAATTAGCAAATGTTTTTCTAATTTAGTTTTGAGCCGATCTTTGGAAAATTATAGTAAATTATGTAGATGTCCAAAATAGTGAAATAAAATTTGTTAGGTTCATAAAAATATGGTCTATCTGTTGGTGTAGTTAGTTTACAATTATCCGTGAGAATGTTAGGTTCATTAATTCATTTAGGAAAGCTTAGCATTATTTAGATTGATATTTGTAGGAATTTTTGTGGCCAATTGGTAATTGCCTTGACCATGAAATTTTTACAGTAGATTCATGGTATTATTATGTACTCACTGTAATTTTTGTAGCCTTATAATATGTTGAGAAATATGGTAGCTAAGTACTCCTTGTTGTAGTATATAGGAAATTGTTAATAAGAGTAAGAATATATTTTGGTTGCTAAGTAGCACTTGTAGGCGAAACCCTGCTGGTTTGATGGTAATGATGATTAGCTTGGCATCTTAGCCATTAGAGTTAGCTTAACAATTTGATAGATATATTCTTATTTTAAGAGTTGTTGTTGTCGTATTACTAAGTGTTGCATCATCATTTCATGCATGTAGATAACGAGTTGGTAGAGTTTGTGACCGCTGGCGAGCAGGAGTACGAGGAGGTGATTGAAGAGTACGAGGAGGAGATTCTCGTATAGGAGAGAGCCCTAGAGCTACCAGCGACTGACTTTGTTGACACCCTGTCTGCCCAAGGCAAGCCCCGGTGCATAACCTCTATTTTGAATAAGCACTGAATATATATATCTGTGATGAGCATTTATGTTACAGGCATTTTATAAAAACCACCTACATAAATATATTGTCCTATGAGTCCTACTAGTACAGGTGCGAGTAGCTGCTATGCTTAGGATTTTCGGTAGCGTGAGTAACCTACCATTACTCACAATAGGTGATTATTATTACCACTCTTATGATAAAATGGTGAAAGGAAAAATGGAGACCGGGCAGGGATATGGTATGGGTATTGGTGGGTGTAAGAGGTTGTGTCCCGCGGCCAACGGGGCATAGCTTGGTTACACTATTTTCCCTATCTGTGTCGGTTAAGGACCGGTCGTTGCATTGGGTTCTAGGCAAGTCACAAACTTATTATCCCAAGCATATACTTATTTATGGGAGCAGGGATGGCTTGTTGCTCTATTGTCGTGGGTTCTGGCTCTTTTCGGACCGACTAATTAGAGGTAGGGATGGTGGAGGTCTAAGCACCACACTGAGTCTGGGAATCATGTGTGGGGGCTTGGAGTCCAAGTTTGGACAGGGACCTAGACCCCTTGATAGGAGAGTGGTGGGTTGGTCCTGCTTATGCCTAGGGTCCAAGTGAGGCGTGTGTTTTGGGGTACCCAGCTAGGCACATTGATTCGTGAATCATCGGGCAATCTGGTACGGCTTGTCTATAGTCTAGCACCGTAGTAAGAACTAGAAGATGAAAGATGGTGAAATAGATCTGTTTGCTCAACTCTTGCTTGAAAGTAGAACATGTGCTTACATAGAATGGTTAGATAATGAACTAATCATGACTGCTAATAATAAACATACATAAGGATTCATTACTAGTATTGCTTTCCGCAAAAGAAAACCCATCAAACCAAAAAACTTATCATACCCTTTAGAGTCGGGAAATTTATTCCCACTAGTCGGGTAAGTCTTGCGAGTACATTGTGTACTTAGGGTTTATTTAGCCCTATCGTAGGTGCAGTTTGAAGATTTGCTGTTGTGTGGAGGATTCTTCTGGTGGGCACAGATGGATCCTTGTATTCTACCGCTAGATGTTATTGTATTCCGCTGTTCAAATTTCGCACCTTGAACTCTTGTTTTGTAATAATGGATTTCTAAGAACTCTGGTTGTATGAAATGGAATATGTATTGTAAACTCATTCTCGTTATTGGATCCTAGAGGAAAAACGTGGATTATTCGAGTTCTCCCTTGGGGTGTGCTTGACGGAACTACTCGACGTAGCTCGCTTTTGGGGTGCTTAGTGTCCGGTGGTAGACGAGCGCCTCCGTAAGGGGACTATTTTGGGTGATTCTACCACAAAGCACCTAGCCATAGTTAGACGACTCGAGGAACCTCCTCTGTGTGAATGCGGAGATCGAGCTGTGATAAACCCTAAGAATACATTGGAGTTTGTGTGTCCGAACAAGTACGAAGTAAGTGGAAAGTGTATCGGTTTAAATGTTTATCTCTATATGTGTGCGTGTACTAATGTATTCTCTTGTAGTGTTATGGATTTGTGAAGTGTCATTTCAATGAGTGGCTCTACGGTCCTAAGAATCAATGGCCGGAGCCACCAAAGGCAAAGGAAAAGAACAAAGAAAGGTTAATTTACAAAGGACCTCTAGCCATGTGTGAATGTGATGTTAAATCCAACTACGGTCTAGTCCCTTTAGAGCTTGGAATAGGCCATCATTGCAGCCATATGGTTGACTATGATGAGGTTGGTTATTTTTGTGGTAAACATGAAATCGTATTTTGTTTCTTTTGCTAAGACATATATGATATAGTTTTTCATTTGAATAGAGCACTAGGAAATGCAGGTGGGAATGTTATGATGATCAAGCTAAGTTCTTGGATGAACTGAAGGGGAGGCAAGTAATTGCATAAAAGAGGGGATATGGACCTGACTATGTCAACCTATTCGTTAAACAACACAAAAAGAAGATGCGTGACTTTGCTAGACAGCGCGGTATTCATAACCTGATTGATGTTAGGCTTGACAAATGGGGGTTGGAGAGATGGAGGGCATTAGAGGAGGAGAGGTCAAGGAAGGAGGCAAGGGAGGAGACAAGAGTATAGATGCAGGTCTTGAATGACCATGTTGTTGCATTGTGTGATAGTGAGTGCATGAAAGCCTTTTTATTTTCGTTGCTTGAATTTAAATGTAATATAATCGCGTTGCTAACTAGTTATATTTTATATGTGAAGGGATTGGATGCAACAAGGACTATGCCACATAGGTGGCCCATGCAAGGTATGAGGAAAAGAAGTTAGATGAGCACAGAACGCGAGCTGGTCGCACCGTCCAATCTTCGATTGTGTTGGCCGATGATGGGGATGAGGATGAGGACGACACTGCTAGGTTGAGCGATCTCATCGCTCTAGTGGAGGCAGGCTTGCAGGAGGAGGAGGATGAGGAAGACACTGGAAGACTTAGCGAGATTATTGCGCAAGCAGATGCGTGCTTGCAGGCGAAGGAGGATGCATTCTTCTCTCAGGCCACAGAGGCCGTAGATGAAGTGGAGGCCACTTACTATAGGCGATAGACAAATCAAGGCAATGCAGGTGAGCCTAGCCACATGAGCCAGATGGAGGAGGATGCATTCTTGACTTAGGACGCAGAGGCCGTAGGTGAAGCGGAGGCAGCTTACTACAGGCGACAGGCAGATCAGGGCAATGTAGGTGAGCCTAGCCACAACAATGAGGTAGTGGTAGAGGACTGGTACTTAGACGATGAGTTGCTTACTCAGTATATTTTAGACTAAGGATTGGTAGAGGTGTGGTAGAGGATTGGTACATGTGTGCTAGTTCAATGCTTTAGATTTGGTATTTGTATTGTAGTAGAACTTTCTCGGTGCTGCATTGTGTTTTATTTAAACTATTTATGTATTGTAACCATGTAACAAACACTGTTTAATTTTTGTAACGGACATTGTATTATCTCATAAAACTTTCGCCACAATCTATAGAGTATTACAATGCTGCAATTTGCATGTATTTGTTATGTTCTCGATATATAATGCTTTTGCTTTTGTCATTGTCACACATTCGGGTATTACTTTTGGGTCTTAGTGTGTCTCATTGTGCCTGCTAGCATTAGGCAACAGATGCTTGTTGACCAATGAAGTTGGGCTAGTTCTATAGTACCCTGATGAAGCATATCTGATAGAGGGGTTTGCTAAAGAGGTTTCTTCCACAATCTATAGAGTACCAGTGTTACCAAGGGAAACATTAGCCATGAGACATGGCACGCATATTCCTTTTAGTTTGGTGCCCATCTTGTCCAAACATTATCTAGAAGACTGTACCAATCACTAATGACCTTGTGTCATGTCTATGCTCTATTTAAAAAAAAAGATAAATAAAAAGTTGTTCTCACCATTGCGATCTTTTGAAACACCCTAAATTATATGCATCAAAATCTTGCTGGTGCTGATGCGCTCAGAAGGGAGTCTGGCCAGCGCCCAGCATGGGGTTGCCACACCACTGTCCATGATGTGGCTAGACTGACGCGCCAGCTGCCATGGCATGTCAAGGCTAACGCGCCAGCTGCCATGGTGTGGCAAGGCTGATGCGCCCCCAACTATGGCACGACGATCAAAGCGGCAGCAAATGGAACAAGGCACTTCTGTTATGTTCTCACATGAGCCAAGTTATTTTGTCGTGTTGGTTTAATGAATAGGTCAGCAGAAAGGTTAAGTGCATGAGTCAATCAATACACAAGTTCAGTAATACTAACTTGTACACATCCCAAGTTCATCGCAAGTTCGACAATACCTCTATTTGACATAAGTTCAGCAAGTCATAACTACGACACACGTTCATCAATATATAAGTTCGACATTACTCGACATACTACATGTTCCATCAGTATATGGGTGTTCGAGTACAAGTGCACCATGTCATCCTAAAGAACACCTATGACCCAGGAGTATATGGGTACCGCGGACATCGCTGCCTCTTCGGACGTGAAGGAAGCACATTAGGGGTGAACCCAACATCGGTACGGTATCGCTGGCGATACACCCGGCGGTACTGTTGAATGTAACTAGGACCCTGCAATTACAATGTAGGCATCATTACTTACAATGTTTAAGTAATTGTGACATATATGGCGAAGGGTTGTTTCAAGTACCTATTCGTCGAACTATATAGGAAATGGTGCATCACCAAGCTGAGACATCCTAATCTCATCGTAGTCCTCCTCCTCCTCATTCTCATCCTCCTCATCCTCGTCCTCAACATCATGCTCCACAGGACCCTTGCCTACATTGCCAGGAGTACGAACATAAGAGGTCCCAGCTGCCATCATGTCAGAGGAACCTGCTCGTGTCGGCATAGTGCTCGAGCGTAAGGAACTAGATAGGTCCAGGTCATAGGGCATCTCCCACAGAGTATCCATGCAGCTGAGCTTCTGTGCCAGCTTCTTGCAGCTCCTCCTCACTTTCTATAAAAAAAGAAAACACGGATGAATGAGTTATGGGAACCATTTAACCACTGTCATGGCTTTGAGAATAGAATGTACATCGACAAAGACGTGTAGAATGTCGTGCTGGTGTCAAAATGGTAAATGTTTGGAACGTAGAAATTCTTACTTTGCTCTCTTAGCATCCTCGTCCTCGGGTGGTCTTCTGCCACAAAACTGCTCCACCAAGTCCATCTAGTGAACGTTATCAAGGATCCCAGTCACTAAAAGACCCCCAACCGTAGACAAAGAATCATCTTCATGTCCTGCATCGTGATAGTCATCTCGCTGCAAGGAAGGTGGAAGGTGTGGGTCTCTGGCCTCCACCTGTGGGTTTTTAATTCAATACAAGAAGTTTTTTAATTCAAACAATGAGACAAATCAATGCTTTGTACTTCACCAAATGTGTATCAAATCATACCTATCGACAGCAGCAGTGAGAAGTGTAGGGTCGAGGATCGGTAGCCTAGTGTTGAAGACCTGGATGATCTCAAGGAAGCTAGCACGCTATATGTACGGCTGGTATCGCTCATCCAAGCGGTACATCTGGTGCGTGCATAGTCTAAGAGGTAGCAAGTCCTCCTGAAGCTCCAACATGTGCTTGGCTCGGTGGTCCTTGTCATAGTGCACCTCAAGAATGGGGTACTGCGGATGATGATCCCCCATCCTGGTTCAAATTTCAAATGGATGTGTTAGAACAAACATTGGGAGTGCTATAATATGATGGAACATTAGTGCATAAAAATAAAGTAAATGTAAAAAAGGAATAAACTATTATGCAAAATGAGAGAATAAACATATATCATAATTGGTACTAACATAGTAGTTTTAAATAGCATAGCAAACAACTAACATTAATATAATAAAATGGATGCTATATGCACCTGCTGCCCTTGTCTTCTATGCCTGCTAGCCTTGTGACCAGGTTCTTTGCAAATGGAGCAAAGATTCATACCACGGGTCTCATTGAAGTCTCCCCCTCCGTACATGTCTTCGCCGTACCCTCTCATAGCATCCATATCCCCCTTAAGTCGCTTCTTCTTCCTCCTACCCTTGCCTACCTTCATTAGATCTAGATACAACACGTAGTCATAACCATGATAAGGTGGCCACTGTGTTGGGTCAAGGTATGGCTCGAAGCTCCTCTCCCAAATACTAACGGTGTTCGAACGGAGATACAAGGGTGACATATATGGTAGATTCTCAAAGTTATACCCACGAACCCTACAGGCCATGATCATATGCGAGCAAGGGGCATGCATGATATGAGGGACGTTGCAACTGCACTCTACTTTGTCAAGATCAACTCAGTAGTTTCTTCCACCATAATGTTCACCGCCCAAGCTTGTGCCACCCTTGCCCCGTACACTAAAGATATGGCGGTGGGGTCCATCGGCTCGACGGTGTGCTGCTTGGCCAATTCCTCGGCCTCCTTCAAATGTTCTGCTTCGGCCTTTCCAAATTGCCCCTACTCAGTTATATTCCTCTGCGCAAGTTCCCACATCTTGACAAAATATTTGTTGCACTTATGAAGGACAACTCAACAATTCCAGACACAGGCAATGATCGAACTCTGGTGAATATATGGTTGAAAGACTCCGAGGAGTTAGTGGTCATGATGCCATACCTGAAACCCCCCTCGTCAAATGCTAACGCCCACTTAGCCTTATGTTCCATCCGTGCCTCTAACCAGGCCTTGCCCGCTTCATTTAGCATCTTGTCTAGTTCTCTCTTTGTCTCCTTGAATTGGTGCTCTGTACATACACAACATAGAGCCTTTACCTTGTCACATACCTCCTTCTTCCTCTGACGTCATCAGAAATTAGTGACAAAGTGTCTCATGCACCATCTGTGCACTAGAGGCGGGAACCTATCTATATGCTCAGTTGTAGCATTAAGAAGCCCTGGGTGACGGTCCAAGATCAAACATATAGTGCAAGATGGGCCAAGCACTTATACACATAGAAGCTACATGAACCATGACCATGATTCATTGTTCTCTCCCTCTGCCAAAGCAAAAGCCATGGGTACTATCTGCTCCTTCGGATCAATAGCAACAGCCATCATCAAGGTGCCCCTGTACTTTCCTATCAGGAAAGTGCCATCAACAAGTACGACTGGCCGACAAAACTAGAATGCATGTTTTGTTTGCGCGAATGACCAAAACACATGATGCAGGACATGCCTCAATGGGTCCCAAAAATACATCCCTCTGGTGTCCACAAACCATTTCAAGCTAGGGTTGTAGTAATGCATTGCACATAAGAAGCGAGGCACCCTATTGTACGCTTCCTCCCAACTACCCTAATGAATTGCTAGGGCAATTTGCTTAGCACGCCAAGCCTTTCTGTACTTCACATCATACTTAACGAATCCAGATATGGACTGTTGTAACAAAGACACCAAAATATCGTTATTGTCATCAACGAGCCCTGATATACGACGGGCAAGGTAACATGCAGTGAGTTGCTGATGATTTTCCTTCCCCCTATTTGATAGGCAAGTGTGGGGTTCGACCACTTTACTTATCCTCCACTTGCCATCACTCTGTCTCTTTCGTGCATTTAACCTCCACATACAACCATTTTTTCATATCACGTGATACCTCAACTCCGGGTCTGAATGAGTGACGTTGTACGACCTATGGTGATGCATAGCTGAAAGCTCTAGTTTAGTTTTGGTAAATTGATGAAACCCTAAGTGCTAACCTAGTTTATCAAAGTGATTATGAGATAAGTAGCACTACTCCAAGTGATGAAGCAATGGTGATGGCATGGTGATGATCAAATTCTTGGACTTGGAAAAGAAGAAAGAGAAAAACAAAAAGCTCAAAGCAAAGGTGAAACTTGATAGAAAATTTTTTGGTTTAGTGATCGAGACACTTAGCGAGTGTGATCACATTTAGGATCGATAGCCGTACTATTAAGAGGTGTGAAACTCGTATGGAAATGCAGTTATCAAAGTGCCACTAGATGCTCTAACTCATTGCATATGCATTTAGGATCTAGTGGAAAGCTAACACCCTTGAAAATGTTGGTGAAAATATGCTAACACACGTGCACAAGGTGATACACTTGGTTGTTGGCATATTTGAGCAAGGGTGGAGAAGTTAGTAAAGTAAAGGAGGTGATTGTCACTATGAAATAGTGACCGGACTCAGGTCACGTAGTGACCGGACTCGGGGGAGCAGCGTCCAATCAATTTTAGATGAAGTTGGCGTGCTCGGGCTCTGTTGTTGAAGTGACCGAACGCTAGGTCAAAATGTGATTAGACGCGACAGTGGTGAGTCCGGTCAGAAGAAGCCGAGGTAGCATAACCTAGGATATTGCACCAGACGCTGAGCTGGGTCTGGTCGAGGTACACCGGACGCGTTCGATCGAGAAAATGCGGCTCTAGATGCTCTCTGGAAGTGACTAGACTCCATGTTATTAGAGCGTCTGGTCATTCCATCGGTGCGTCCGGTCGCTGGGTGTTGGTGCGCAGGCGCGTGAGGACCTGACGCAGGCGTGGTGCGTCCGGTCAGCTTGCCTGCATGTCCGGTCATGACTTAGGGGTTGCGCTAAGTCACTTGACCATTGAGATCGTGCAGATGTTGTTGAATGTGGGGGACACATGGACGACGATCAGTGACCGGACACTGGGGCTGGTGCGTCTGATCGATCTGACCAGAGCATCCGATAGCCCCGAGTTGGGCTGCAATGAGAGCCTAATGGCTCTATTTTGAGGGGACACTTATATAAGGCATTTGGACGACTCTAGCTCACTCTCTTGGCCATTTGCATTGACATAGCAACCTTGTGAACTTAGCCAAAGCCCTCCCACTCATCTCCATCATTGATTCATTATCTTTGTGAGATTGGGAGAGAATCCAAGTGCATTGCTTGAGTGTTTGTATCTAGAGGCACTTGGTATTCGTGTTTCGCTATGGGTTTGGCTTGTTACTCTTGGTGGTTGCCGCCACCTAGATGGCTTGGAGCAGCGAGGATCATCGAGCGGAGGTTGGTGATTGTCTCCGACTCCGATCGTGGTGATTGTGAGGGGTTCGTGACCTTTCCCCAGTGGAGAGCCAAAAGGTACTCTAGTAAATTGCTCGTAGCTTGTGTGGTCCTCATCTTGTGTTGGTTGTGCGGCACCCTATTGAGGGTTTGGCGTGTGATGCCAATTAGTGCGTAAACCTCCAAGTGAGTGAATCGCCAGAACAAGGACTAGCTTGCCGGCAAGCAAGTGAACCCCGGTAAAAAATCATTGTGTTATCATTTGATTTTGAGGTGATTGGTCTTCATTGGTATTCATTCTTGTGATTGATTGGTTCATTTCTCGACTTGGCGGTATAACCATCTTGCTCTCTCTCTTTATATTACCGCAAACTAGTTGTCAAGCTCTTTAGTGTAGCTAGTTGTGAGAGCTTGTTAGTTTGGTTAGTGTGGCTCTTTAGTTAGCCTTTGAGAGCACACTAACTTAGTGTAATGACATAGCCATTGTATGGATAGAGACTATAGAAACTAGAATCATGGTAGGTGGCTTGCATTTTTAGTAGACTAGCGCAACACTCGCTTCGTCTCATATTTGTCTAATCGGTTTGCTAAGTGTTGTTGTAGAAATTTTTAATAGGCTATTCACCCCCCTCTAGCCATTAGGACCTTTCAATAGCATAGTCCTGAAGGAAGAGCTTCATCTCTGACATTGTATTGAATATCATCTCGTTACTAAGGATTTCTTTCTCATGGTCATACAATGATTTCCTACACATCTGAAGATCGGTGTCACAAACTGCTATATCCGTCATGCTAACATCCCTATAGCTCGAAACGCCCCTAAAAGGTACGTTCATCGACCTTAGTTGCTCAAGCTCTATCGCTATGTAAGGTGGTGGTGGAACATACTGTTGTGCTTCGCTAATTCTGCCCCATGAATCATAGATGATAGGGGGTATCATCTACTGGCAAATCTGTGACTAGTCTACCCTGAGACGACATAGCATGCAAAACCTCAGTTGGTACTGGTAATGGGATACCATGAATAGGTACTGGCATGGCATCAACCGGCGTGGGCATAGCATGTCTATCTCCCTGGTCATCATCTGAATCATCTAAATCACTGCTAACTACATCACCGATCCTATCCTCCTCCTCTTACTCCTCCTCTTCCCGTCTGAACTCGTTCACGTCGAAGTCATTGCTTATACAACCTACTTGACTTGAATGAAACTGCTCATGCATTAGCTGACCATCCAAATCCATAGTGCCCATAGTTGGTTCCACATGAACCCCACATTCTTGTTGAGTATCATCATCGAAGGACGACCCTTCATGAAGATCACGCATCATGTACCCATTCTCCACAACCACCTCAGCCAAGGCCACATTGGAACCTTGGATTACCCTATTATAGCGGGACCAGTGAGCATGGTCCTGCAAGAGCATCAGCATATAGTGTGCCCTAGTCTTTCCACTATCAAACCTCTCCTTCAGTGTATAATCACCGCTAAACTTTCTATTCAAACGGCCACAAAGATCGCTGAAGCTATGAGGTTCATCAAACCATTCCAATTCTTCTTCTATATCCTCAAACATACCATCTTCTCTCCTAACACTTCCCCATAGAAAACTCTAACACAACAATCCATCTACAAAAGCATTTCAAGAAACTTCATCAAGTCATCAAAATCGTCGTACGTACTGTCCATAGTAATATTAATACCTATACTAACTATAACTACACTAACTAATCTAATATTAACACCTATACAAGACTAACTACAATAACTAATTATACTAAATACAATAACTAACTAGACTCACTAACTGTACTAACTAAACTAACTAACTTTACTAACTATACTAACTTACTATACTACCTATACTAACTAAACTAACTATACTAACTATACTAACTTTACTAATTACACTAACTTACTATACTAACTATACTTACTAATCATTCAAACTAATTTTGCATCTTAACCCTAAGTAACAACAATTTTGATTCAATCAACAAATACACAAGGGGAGTACCTTGACAATGAGGGAAAGATTGGGGCTTAGCCAAATCCACCAATGGCGACGAGGTGGCCAGCGGCGGCAATGCCTGCCGCCGGCGGGCTTCTTCTGGGAGCAAAAGACAGAAGGAGAGGGGTGTGGCACACCACCGGCCGAGCAAGGAAGGGACAGGGGGCGCAGGTGAAGGAGACAATAAGGAGAGAGGCCGGCCGGCTGTGGGGAAGGGGCCGCTGCGCCGGCGATGAGCACCGCTCCTGGAGTGGCCTTGAGAGGGAGGAATGGGGAGAGGGAGATAGGGAGGCGAGTGGTCGTGGGGGGGGGGGAGGCGCAGGCGCTGGCCTCGGCGGCAACGGCGGGCGCGTCTCCCCCTCGATCCGTTTCACTCGAGTGTGACAGAGAGACAACGAGGAGAGGGAGGCCGGGCCGCGGTCCTGTGTTGGGCTTCGCCGCGCCGTGGCACTGCCACGCCAAGATGTACGGCGCGGCAGCTCCTGCCATGTCAGCGGCCATGGTCTAGGGAAGTGCCACGTCATCGCCGCTGCCGCGCCGCCATGCATGGCGCGGCAGCGTTGTTTGCCCGCGCTGTGGCAATAGGCGCGGCCAAAAGTGTTAGATTTAAAAATAAAAAAATTTCGGTGTCAGATTTGGAAATAGTTTACAAAAAGGTGTTAAAAATAAAAAAAAATATTCTCTCCTCGCTGGTCTCGCACTTTCTCCAAGAAAACTCTCTCTCTCAACAGCAGCTGTGGCCCTCCATTCTTCTTCTTTTTATTATTGTTTCGAGTGTTCAATAGACTGACAATTTAAAAAGGCCGTTGGGACGCCCTAAATAAATCAAACGCCTCTACTATTACCTACTCCACCGAAAAATGAATGTTGTTTTGGACATTATGGTAGGTCTCAGGATACCACTTTGATGAATACATTTTATTCGGACAAAAAATAAAAAGTTCATACAGTTGCAATTTCTTTTTACAAAGACATTTTCCAAACAAAATCCAATGATATTGTATGGATGTTACCAATTCAAATATTTTTTTTCTTAAATAATCGACGGATAAACTCAAGAGTTTTGACTACATGCTTTCTAAAACTTTGGACATTTATGAATGATTTACTTACTCAGAACAACGATATGATCATAAACACTTCAACGGTTTGCCTAGGACTACTAGGTACCATGCACGCAATATACATACCCTGGTTAGTTTGTTACCAACGTAATATAATTGTGCCACAAGATTTTCACCCTGATATAAGAAATCAGAAAACTAATAAGAAATGCTCCTAAAATTAAAGCAAGCAACTAGCATCGCCTAATTTTTGTTGTGCCTCAGCAGAGTTTCTATGCTGGGAATTCTACTGGTAGAAAAAGCAAGGAAATTAAAGTAGTAGCATAAACTAATTACATTGACTAATACTTCAAACCTAAAGGTATCCACTCAACATCCATGCATTATCCCAAAAGGTTGCGCGAAAATTTTCCTAGCGTACATATACATAGAGAATTTTTGTTGTTTTCCTATACAACTGCTACACTAAAAGATATACTACATAAATTTCAATCGAATAGGTTTGAGAGGATGGGACTACCGATATGTCTGTATCGTCACACCACCACGGACAACAACAATGGTATCCACAGTGCGCTTTCAAAAATGAATGTCATGATGACAATCGTGTGGACGCTCAACGAGCTGAACGATTTATTTGTATCGTCTCGCGGTAGGAGAGAATAGAACAGATATTATGTGATCCATGCATGATCAGATGTACTGAGGTGTGATTGCGAAGGTCGAAGGACATAAGATATGAAGCCCCTAACATGTGAACTGAAATACACCTAACCAGGGCAGCCCAGGGATAGGCCTCCTAGCCGGCGCAGCAAATTTGGGTTGACCACTATCTAATATAACAGCCTAACTCATAGTACACTAGGGAGCGTCTGAACATTCATGTACAATTAACTTTATTGACCTCCTAGAGCGCCGCTAAGGCGTGTATCTTAATAATACTATAAGACCAAGGTTTTAAATCTCCGGCTAAAGGTATTTAGCGGATGATCTCTAAAACAACTATAGCTGAGCTAAATGAGGCTATAGCCCGCTATAGCCGCTAAGTTGTACATCAACCCAAATAGCTTGATCAGCGTCGAGCAGCTATAGCCGGCTATAGCGACAGCTATAGCCGGAGATTTAAAACCTTGTATAAGACACGTAAACCTTTTACGTGATCGAGAAAAAAATATTCCTAACCAGGCCAGTTCGATGTTTTGTATAAATAATTATCTTTTCACTATACATGGCAGCCATAAACCTGGATATTTGTGCCCTCAAGTATATTTTTTTAGGAATGGTATGTTAAAGAGGTCAATATTTACTTTGGCAAAGTAAAAGGCGGCGGCGGAATGTAATCAGATGGAAACAATAAAAATTAATTTCTACCCAAAAAGGATAATAGCTAGATGGTTCTGGCGGTCCCATGCCAACTTTGGTGTTTTGACAGTTTTGACGTCAATTAATCAATCCTTATTAGGCTATGCCTTACTATATCTATTTCATTTTAAGAAGCACTCTCATGGACAGCTAGTCTCAAGTTTGCAACTTTCAAAACATGCCAAATGGTGATTGCATATATATGTCCTGCAGTCCTGGCATCAAAATAATAAAGGTGCAGTTGTAGAATATGCTTCCTTAGCTCATCGATCTGTACTTCTTGCCATGTTTTCAAGGAAAAGGGCGAAGGCACTCCCCTTTTAAAATATAAATCCGAAAATTGTGCATTTCCCCATTTTCTCTTTCCTTTTTTAAAAGAACTGTTACAACAATTTTCTAACTCACTGGCCTGTCATCCAATCTTTTGCTTTTAGCATGAAAATACAGGGTGTCTATGGTAATTAAGATTGTTTTTGGTTATGGGATAAATAGTAGTTGCTTGTATGGAAAGGTCGCCTGCATTACGCTCATTAGTGAATTTTAGTTCACCTATGTTTAAATTATAAACTTGGTATAAGTGTTCGTATTTTGGTATAGATTTCTTTTTTAAGAATCAATGCTATGGCCTATTTGCTTGAACTTATCAGCCGACTTATCAGCTAGAATGTACAGTATTTTTCTCTACAACTTTATATAGTTAAAAAGTTTTTATTTGAATCCATTTAGAGTCCTAAAATATTATTTGAAGTTCATGTATTTAAAATTTTTAGAGAACCTTGATTGTTGACATGGTCTAACCAAAATTGTTGTTCTCAATACAATCTACAACTTTGTAGGTGAAAAGTTTTTTATTTGAAGTCGTTCAGAGTCTCAAATATGTTTTAAGTTCAAAGATTTTGAAATTCAAATTTTAGAATTTCTAAATGACCATGAATGTTCACATAGTTAATACCAAAGTTGTAGTGGTCGTCCTCATCTACATGTTTGTTGTTGATAAGTTTTTATTTAAATTTTTTGTGCCTTAAATGTTTGTTTTAAATTCACATATCTTGAGATTCATTTTTTTAAAAATTTTCAAGCAATCTCAGACGGAGACACATCCATATATCAAAGCGGTAGTGCTTAACAAGGTTCAAAACTCTATAGTTGATTTTTTTTATTTGAGTTCATTTAGTAGCCAAAATATTCAATACAAGATTCTAAAATATTTATTAAAAAAGATAGAATCATATACATGCTCACAAGTGAGTGTGTGGTGCGGTGGTAGGGATATTGATGTGTTTGCATTGTGTATAAAAAAGGCATTATGTTGATTAAGATGTTTTTTCATGGAATAATATAAATGTATGTATCAACGTAAAATGCTTTAAGCACTAAGAATTTTTTCAGCAATCATCTTTAATTATAAATAAATGTAAATTTTTGAGTGCTTTATTTCTACTCCCTGCATCCCAAAATAAATCAACATCTAGATTTGGAAAAAGTTAAACGACTTTAACTATGACAAAATTTATAGAAAAGCACACCAATATTTATGGCACCAAAATAGTGTCTTTAGATGCACCATGAAATAAGTTTTCACTTTATTTTTATTGGTGTCATAGACGTTGGCACTCTTCTCCTTAAAGTTGGTCAAATAGTTTGGTTAGGACAACTGTAGGAGCTAATTTATTTTGGGATGGTACTCCCTCTGGTTAAATATTTGTCATAGTTGACTTTGGATAGTCTTTGATGCACACCATAATTTGTTGGGGGAGGCGCCTCCAGCGGGCCACCCCGCCTAACCCTTGGCCATTTGCAGACCTTCGTTGTCTCTGTTCTGCAGGAATGGTCCCTGTCGACGGGGGTTTCGCCCCGCCTAACACCCGGCCATATACAACCCTCTGCCATTCTGGTGTTGCAAGTGTGATGACTAAGGCGAAGATCGTGGATGACACGAGAGGACCGGGTCGACATGAGCTCCAGAGAACCCTCGACGGGCTTTCTAGACGAAGGCGGTCACCAGAGGAGGGGGCCGCTGAGAGGCTAAAAGCCAGGGCAGTTGGTGGCGCCAAAGCCAGGGCAGTTGGCTGGAAGGCGGGGAGTTACTATCTTGGCCTTGGCCACTGGATCGACTATGAAGATAGTTTGTTAACCCTTATGTAAATTCTCACTGCCCCATGTATGACTTATAAATACCCGGTGGGCAGAATAGTTTAGACAAGAGTTTTTTGACAATTTAATGGGCATTTATTTTGAAATTTATTCTGCTCCCGCATCACTCGCACTCGCTTCCACCTCGCGCTATCCGCTCCCTTTGGGAAACCCTCGTCCTTCCCCGCCTAGTTTCTAGCGAGGGTGGGGGGACAAGGAGTGGCCCCACATAATTTGACTACATATTTCTTCTAGATCATATCATGTTTTTAAATCCTTCAAATTTATGAGATTTTGTGAGTATTTTCATACAATTCTACAATACAAATGTACTCTCTCTGCCCTTAAATAATTGTCGCCGTTGGTGTGCGTGCCGCAAGTTTGACTCGATTTATAGAAAATGCGTGCAACATTTGTATCTTCCAATAAATTTATTAAAAAACTAGATTCAAAGATCTTTCCAATGATACTAATTATGTACCATAAATATTAATATTTTTAATATATATTTAGTCAAAGTTGTTTATCGGGAAGCGAAAACGATAGATATTTAGGGACCGGGGGAGTACATGTTTTCAAACTAATCATTTAAAAGTTGTTGATCCCGGTAGTTTTTAAGGTTTGGCTGCATCTCATCCTAAAACCCCGTGTCCTTTACGAAGGGGCATCTTATCTCCACCGCACTAAAGTTAGTTGATTGCTTCAAACCTTTGTCATTGTTCATTAAACCTACTAAGTAACAAATCAACTTGCTATCGAGTTGTACATTTAATGGAATTAATAACATTCTTTTAGTTGTTGGGTAGGGTGCACCACAAGATTGTGATATATTCCCTTGAGCACCACACGATCTCCGTGCATGCTTCAACGGAGTCAGAACCACCAAGCTATCTATAAGGTGGCAACCTCCAATAGTAACAAGCATCATCGGTTTACAATATGATCACCTAGTGCCACTCAATACAATATCTCAGTGGATAAAAAGAAGGAAAAGACCAAAATGCCTTTCTCTTTTTTTCCCCTACCTTCTTCTTCCCTGATTTGCTTGTTCCCTAGGGGCCCACTGCCCCCATGGCCGCGTGACCCGTCCTCGCGTGTCGTGGGGGTGATGTGCCCTGTTGGCCTGCACACCCCGGTTACCCGCGTGCCCAGGCGGTGGCGGGCCCTGATGGCCCGTGCACCTCTTCTTTGTGTGGGGGCAAAATGGGCCTCCATTCTTTCTAGGGGCCCACCAGGACGAGTTGGAGCTAGGTAAAACTAATATTTTCAGTTGCATCCCCACCAATCCTATATGAGAGCAGGTTTTAAGGAGCTCTTTAGATGGAGCTATTTCGTTTTATTCTATTTGGCACAGATTGTCTCCAAATAGCTTTAGGAGCCGATGGTGGAGCTGTGCTAAAGGAGGTTTAATTAGGAAATGAGATGTCAGTTCTTTTTTAGGGTGACAGGATTACTTTATTAGAGCATCTCCAATAGTTCTAATTAAAAAAATGGTAAATCAATGAGTTTTTCATGTGGCTAAAAAAAGTTAGGAGCATATTTGTTGTGTTCCTCCAACAAATTCTAAAATCTTGATCTAAAATATAGAAGACAATTTTGAATCAGGAATCTCAAACTATTCCTAAATTATACTAACCACTTTTATATTTTTTTCTCCCCTGTGTATTTGCATTAGAAACTCTGTCCTACTTTTTATTTTTCCCACGTCCTTCCAACTTCAGATTGGCTGGCTACACACGCGTATATATCCACACAAGGAGATCGAGTTTCTCAAGTGCGGAAAGATTGGGATGATAGGAAGTTGTTGGAGACCAATTTTCTCAATTTTGCCATTTTTTTTTATAGCTAGTGGATTTTTTAGAACTCTTAAAGATGCTCTTAGTTGTACCTTTACACGAAATAAATTCCCGGAACGTCGATTTTGTGCTAGTTCCACATTGATGGGAGAAATAAATAATGAATTTTTACGTTCCGCGCTTGGACTGACACGATCCTAGGCTGACCATACCCAACTAAAACAGTTGAAAGAACGTTGGTTGTTCATAGCCGGAAGCCTGGAACTGGAAAGCAACTGAGCCCTCTCCATCAAAATGTGTACAGGGATGCAGGATGCTGTCTTGCATCACAGGTCCAAAAGCGAGAAAAGAAGAAACACAATTCAGCATGAGGGCGACGTGTGTTTTGTCGAGCATGGGTCCTGTCCAGAAGATGTGAACCAAATGCAGAGCTTCCAACGCATTGCCAAACCTGTTGACGGATGACGGGTCCTTGGGAACGGGAGACTACTAGGCGAGAGAGCGTAGACACGGATGACGATAAGGTTCCCTTGGACCGACCTGATAAAAGGTTGCGCAAGTGCAACGATTTTAACTGTCAACTTCCATGGAAACTGGCTTTGCTGTTCATCTTCATTGCACCCGTTTACTTTCAAGTTCAGCCTGTCAATTCCACGCAGTTTACTTTCAGGTGTGAACTGTGTTTGTGGAAAACAATTAAACAACGGAGAGAGAACTGAGAAGTGTTCACGGAATATTGCTGAGACGGACGCAGCGTGCCTTTGTGAGCTGTGAGTAATGTCTGACTAGCGGTTTTCAGGTCTCAGCGGTGATGAAGCGAGCTGATTCCTTGAATAAAAACCAGCAGTGCATTTTGACCTTTAGGCCCATTGCAGATCAAAGGCCCAACACAGAAGCGTTCGTCGAAGGAAAAAGTCCACATTACATCCCTTAATTTTTACAAAGGTCTACTTTTTCTCTTTGAACTCTAAAACCAGGTAAACTACCTTCCTAAACTTTTTAAAACCATTTGTTTTACCTCCTGACTGGTTATAAACGGTTTTCAAAGGCGGTTTTCTCTTTTTCTTTTTTATTTATTGCGGCTGAATCTTTGAAAAATCATAATAAATCATAAAATAGGAAATCCTATTTTGTTAGACTCCACATGAGTATATGTACACAGTAAAACATATAATATGGTATGCTTTAGTATAAATTTTTTTGATATAGCCTTAGATCTATACTTTTTTATAATTAATTTATAGCTACAGTTTTTATGGTTCAATTGTGGTAAAATTTTTATGAGTATAAATTTTTTACTACAGTTTAAGCATACAATAATTAGCCCACCATAAAAATTTCATCACAATTGGACCATAAAAACTATAAGAATCAATTATAGAAAAACATAGATCTAAAGCTACAACAAAAAAATTGTATTAAGACATACCATATTATATGTTCACTGTATAGATCTACTAATGTAGAGTCTAACAAAATTGGATTTATCATTTTATGAATTTTGTATGATTTACTATAATTTCTCAAAGATTTAACCGAAATAAATAAAAAAGAAAAAGACAAAACCGTCTTTGAAAAACCGCTTATAACCAGTCAGGGGGTAAAATAAACAGTTTTAAAAGTTCAGGAGGTGGTTTATCCGATTTTAGAATTCAGGTAGGAAAAAGAGATTTTCACAAAAGTTAAGAGATAACGTGCACTTTTTCATTCGCTGAAACCGAGCCCGCATCCTGAGGGGCTTCTGAAACTCCACAAACCGTAGCCCAGCTAAGGAGGGCCGAGGCGCCGAGCCGATACGATTCAGGCCGGCATGGGTGACGGACGCCAGTGAGCGCGCACGCCGGGAGGGGAGGAACAGGCCTGCGCTAAGCGCTGGTGGCCGCCGGCCCTCCCCGGCGGAAACCAAGTTCAAATAGGCAGGTAGCTTCAGGAGTCTCCTGACTCCACGAGCACCATCCACCATGCCTGCTCATGGTGCAGTGGAGATGGCGAAGTGGCCGGCCGGCGTAAGGTAACTTACCTCCTTCGCTCACAAACTTCCGGTTCCGTTTGAGTTCGAGAAAGGTCTACTGTCGCAGGAAGCTGTCCCTGATTTTGGAGAACTGCTCTGAAAATCCTGATGAAAAAAGAACATAACAGTTATATCTGAAAGTGAGCTGAGCTGAAATAAGAAGCGTAATAGAATTTTTTCTGAATGAAGAAGCACGAGACAGTGTTATTTTATTGATAGACGAGGAGGAATTGCAGCACGAAAAGATTAAGCATTCCGAAATTCGAGACATGTTCAGTTCTTACTGAACATAACCCACTCTGAACTCCGATTGAATTTCTACGTGGGCTGACTCAGGCCCATGGGCCATTGATATATCCCCTCGCGCTGACCGCCACGGCGCCACCTGTGAGAGCCGACACGAGCACTTCTGTTCGTCGCCCTCGGCGGCTCGGCCTGGTGCGACGACCGCTGAACTGCGCCACCGCCCACCGATGTCCACACCTCGTACTCGTAGCCACCAACCGTTGAAATCTAGCAGTTCACATGCCACCGTCATGTGCCGACGTGCGCGCCACCGCCTCCGAATGCCGGAAAGGGTCTTCCCCTCCTCGCCGCCGTCCTCCGCTCCGGTGAGGGTTAGCTACCGCTTTCCGGATGCGCTTCCTACTCGCTACTGACAGAGGTAACAGTAACACCTTGCTTTTGCATATTACATTGCTAGATTTTAGGTCAACTGTGCTCATAAACATGGGGCATACGCCAAGTGACATGTTATTTGGGGGTGTGGCTGTGTGGGGATTGGGGAATAAGAAACTACGCACAATTCAAGGGCGGAGCTAGGCCCGTCTGACCCTGATGGTTTGAAGTTGAAAATCACTGCACGCACTGTGTATTACAGCATTGCAAACCCTAGCTAGCAAAGTGGATGACCTGGCGACTTACTCGGCTGGCTTCGTCCCTGCCACAATTTAATTGCCTTGCATGGTTATAGTGTCCTCACATTTCGACCAATTATGGCCCATCGGAAGGACATGTAGAGAATAATTCCATGTAGAACACATTGCTGAGATTTAGTTATTTATCAATTACCCAGCATGATGAATTGATAATAATTCTTGTGCACCATGAATACGAAAAGTAGAACACCTTGTTCCTCACACACACACATACAAGAAAAAAAGGAATAGAACACTTTTCTGAGGTATGCAGCAGGGACTTGTTGTAGTACACATCATTGACGGGCACAGATAAATCACAGGAACGTATTTTCTGGAAAATCACAATAATTGAACCACAACAATGGAAATCAAATGCAATGTGATACGCTTCTAATTAAGTTACTACACATCCAAAATTAAAAGAGTCACAGTTCATGTTGCTGATACAGTGGAATGATCCAAATACAATGTAATATACTTCTAAGCATTACTAAGCTCACATATGAAAGTAAGCATAACTGCTTTTCATTCTTGCTAAATCATGGCAGTATATCCTCCATGTTTTATGGTATAGGATGGCTTTCAGGCTAGGCATATGGCTTAGGTGGTATTGGTAGATTCTGTAACCTTCCTGTCAACATGTTAACCACCTTTGTCATCGACGGCCGGTTTTTGGGGTTCCATTGAATGCACCAGAGTGCAACAATGGCCAGCTGCCTCACTGTTTCTTTGTCCTGGTCAGCTATTTCCCTACTAAGTGTCAGGGCCTGCCCGGCGACTACTCTCTCATAGATCCACTCTGGTAGATACACCCCATTTTGGTTCTCGATACCTGGGTCTGAATTCCTCCTTCCACTCACCATCTCTAACACCAGCATGCCGAAACTGTAAACATCTGACTTGTATGATACCCCACCAAAATTTGGAGAATATATCTCTGGTGCGATGTAGCCCATTGTTCCTCTTGCTGCAGTCAAGGTAACAATGCTTTGGTCCCTTGCACACAGTTTAGCAAGGCCAAAGTCTGAAATTTTTGGATTGAAGCTGTAGTCCAGCAGAATGTTGTGAGGCTTGATGTCAAAGTGGAGTATGCGTTGGTTACATCCTTGATGTAGGTACTCCATTCCTCTAGCAATGCCTGTAGCGATATCTAGCATTTTTTCAGGTACTAGAAGCTCTTGAGAATTAGGATTGTGCAAGAATATATATCTCCCCAATGACTCGTTTGGCATGAATTCATAAATAAGCGCACGTCTTGTTCCTTCAGAGCAAAAACCCAGGAGGCGTACTATATTTGCATGATGGATTTGTCCAATGGTTGCTACTTCATTGATGAAATCTTCTCCCTCTCCTGTAGAGTTCTCTAGCATCTTGACCGCCACCGGCACACCATTTGGTAGCTGTCCTTTGTAAACACTTCCAAACCCACCTTGGCCTACTTTTTCCTTGAACCGTCTTGCTATCTTCTTAACTTCGGAGAAAGTGTACCTTGTGGGTTTTGATGTGCCATATGTTTTGAGAAACATTTCTACTTTCAGATGTATTGCTTCATTATATCTTTTCTTCAGTGAAAGATAGAGTGCAGTGGCTACCAGAACAATGAATGCAGCTACTGATGTTGTAGCTGAATAAAAGGAAAAACAGATGAGCTAGATGCATTAGGACAAAACAGCTATGTCCCACGACCAAATTTCTTGTTTAAAAAATATTATAGTGTTATTATTTGAAAATCCCAACGTAAAAATTGTGTTGTAGCAAAAAGAAAAAAGCATCAGAATGGTAGAATTTTCAGTGGCAGCATTACCTGCAATGAGGATGACATGTTTACCTGCAGGTACGAAGAGTGAACATTAATCTTCCCATGGTTTAGTTTTGACAAGAAAAAGTAAAGCACTTTTGAAATGGGTTCATAAATCATTGCTGATTCCTACTTTGACACCAATTATGACTTTAGATATTAGGTATTGCACTGATTTTTAACTTTCCGTTATTATTGATGGAGATAATCTCACCGGGCACACACTAGCTGAGAGCTAACAAAGCTGCAACTGGGAAGGCAGATTTTCCTTGTGGCATATGCTTATAGTACAAGGTGAAGTCGGTTTGCTTCTGCATACTGACATACTCTGCTACGGATTATTTACTAATGCAAAATGCTAGCCGGTTTGATTCAAACCGACCTGCTGGCTGCTGCAATTGGCGTTTTACTCTGCTGCAGTTACTGTTTACTGCTGCTACCGACCTGAACAGCAGCAGGCCAAAACAAAATTAGCTTCCTAATAATCCTGGAAGAAGCAACTTAAGCTAAGGTAGCTAACATACTAGATAGTCTGCTCATGCAGCTAGGAAGAGTGCTTAGACTGATAAGCAGAGTGCTGATCGTACTAGCCAGACATTTCAAGACTCATTCATCAATGCAACTTAATTCAATATTTCTATATCACTAAATCAGAGGTTATTGACATTTTTACAATATCTGCTGCAAGATTCTCGTTTTTTAATAGTATATTAGTAAAAATGTATATTATATATGTGTTTTACATTATGAATTTTACACTTGTGCATGTCGGTATGCTGTATATGCAATATTACTCATCAGTTGTGCTGTTACATGGTACATCAGGCACAATAAGAGGTCCAACATGGCATGGTGTCCTCACTGGATGATGCTTGCCAATTACTTCTACATTAAGTTAGGAGTCTATTTACTGCTCTAGGATGACGAAGCTGAGGAACCTGGCAACCTGTTGAGCATCACTGCCAGCCCCTAACCATAATATGTGCCTTGAATGGACACAAACATCCATAATCATAATTAAAACACCAACAATTTACTGATGATTTCAGTGGCACTCCTTGTACAAATGTCCCATATTTCTTTTTCACCATCATTATTTGACATTGGCGTCTATTAACTTAAGTTTCTGCGAGGATGTCCTTGAATGACTCTACAGTCTTAATGTAAGTTACCACGAAAATCTAAAATACTTCATCAGAACAGAAACAACAACCCAGCCGCAACAAGATAGAAGGAAACTATTAAAGTTAGACTTATTGCAGTTGAACTTTGCAAAACAATTTAAGCATCGTCAAAAATCTTGTAGGATGTTGAAAATGCAGGATTTCCTTAAAATTAAGACAGAAAGAAAAGAAGCATTCTAGCAGCACAATCATACTTGTTTGCAGCAATTTCATATAAAACTATTAAATTGTTGGCAGGAATCTTGTGGAAGTGAAAGGAAATTGGATAACACAGAAGATGCTAGGTTAATAAACATTAGTAATGGCACAACTTAGATCGGAACACCACAAACATTATGGGATCGAGGCTGGAAAACAATACCATGATGCAGGCAGAATGCTTGTCCTCTGTTTGAACTGAATCCACAGTGTTTCCCTTCCTTTTCACACCTTTGACAAGAGTTGGTGATGTGGTTAAGGTTCCAACTGAATGTTGTTTCACCAAAATTGATTGCTCTATTTGCCTTTTCGTTGAAGAGTGACCTTCCGAAGAATGTCTCATCTTTTGGACCATTTTTATCGTAAGTGTAGGGTACTGGGACGTCCTTCGCAACCACCTCACAGCCCATGGGAAGAGTAGACATATCTGTATAAGGATCAACCAGGTACCAGAGCTGGCTTGCATTGTTAACGAGGCTTAGGCAGGAGCTTGGGCCAACAATACCATCTTGATTTGTTGCTTTTCTTGAGCATCCTACAAGTACTGAGACAGGATATGCTACAGGTGTGTACACATCAGTTGATTGATTTCTTTTAACCAGCATCTGAAGTGGGCAGTGTGATGATGGGTCCGCTGGCAGGATGACATTCATGACACGATGCCTGTAATATATTGCTGTCACTTTGCAGGAGCCAAGAACTGGATGATCAAGGATGGTGTCATGCCCAGAGCATGATAATTGCATCCCTGGTGCGCCACATGATGGAGGGTGGCTTGGAAGCCGAAAGGGGAACCGGATCTCTGGTCCATGTTTGTGGCATCGATGTGATGAACAAGTTTTGAGGAAGCCATCATCTTCCCATGATGTGGCAGCATAGGATGCATAATTGAGAAGCAAAAGCAGCAGCACTGCCAGAAGAAATTTATGCGAGTTCATGGGATGTATTCGGAGATGAAGGTGGGAGGAGAAGGTTGCAAGTGCTTTGGAATGATCACCTATTTGCTTTAACCTCTCAGGAGGACCGATTCTGTGCGTGTCATGACCGCAACGCGCACGCGGTGGCAAGGATTCCTGCTGTCAATATTGCTTGGATGGTAACGTGGTTTCAGGAAGCGAGAGGATTCTTATCAGCTACCTGGAAGATGCCTTTCTTCTTCAGTCTTGTTCCTACTATTCTGACTGATTTGTATTAATTTCTGATAAGGCTTGTGATAGATGAGTGACTGGTGAGTAGAAGTTCAGCTATCAGAGGGAACCTCTGCCGTGTTCCAGCTTCCAGTGATTGTCGTGTTCCAGCTTCCAGTGATTGCAATGGCCGTTTGTCTTATAATTCATACTTTTTAGCTTATTTTTTCAGCCAGAACAGTGTTTTTCTGTCACAACAAATCAGTGAACAGTACTTTTAGCCATGGCTTTTCAGCCAAACAAACAGGGCCAATGTGATCACAGTGGTTACTTGCAAGTTGTATCTTTGATGCGATTTACTCGGGCCTGGTGCAAGCGGTAGAGTCTTACCGCCTGTGACCGGAAGGTTTTGGGTTTGAGTCACGGTCTTCTCGCATTGCACAGGCGAGGGTAAGGCTTGCCACTAACACTCTTTCCTAGATCTCGCACAGAGCGAGAGCTCTCCGAGCTGGGTACGCCCTTATTATATTAATACCTTCAGATCCGTCGATTTCTATTGTTTGGATAGTGTGTGGTTGTCCAATTTTGAACCCTGATAAGATTTGTGCAGATAGTTGAGGGAATGAACTAATTATCTCATCAATCCCCATCGGCAATGATCAATCCAATAATGCATCTTTAGTTGGAAGGAAACAACCAGACACCGTAGAAATGCTTGAGAAATCTAGGCCTGTTTGGTAAGGCCATGACTCCTCAAAAAACAGCTTTGGCTCTAGCTCCTTATTTACTGAAGAAGTGGCTTCTTTGAAAGAGCTAAAGCTATTTTGAAAAACATTTAGCAAAATGACTTTTCCTCTTTGAATGGATGAAAGATGACAAGTGTCTATAATACCCCCCGTATTATTTTACTACGGTGCAAATGTAGTTAATCCAAACCTAAAAAAAATTGGTTTTATTATTTTTTATACTTCTGTGATTAATTATGTATTTTACAAGTATCAGATGTTTTGATCAATTTTAGTAGAAATGAGAGGCTAATAGTCACTTCTGCATTGGGAACCGTGACCTATTTCTACATTATTGGAGCCACTTTTTATTTTCTTTCCCTCTTGTACCTTTGTATTGAAAACCCTATCTTTTCTCCTACTCTTGCTATCAGCTCCTCTTCTTTATGTATGTAGGGGAACGTGACGCCTAAGAGCGGGGGGGGGGGGGGGGGGGGGGGTTGTTTAATTAGGCAACTTAAAAATCTAACTCTAAACTATAGCCTCTTTTTCTAACCTTAGCAAAACCTATGCAAAAGATAAACTATCTAAATGTGCAACTACGGTTTTGCTAGTGTGTTGCTATCTCTATCGCAAAAAGGAGTAATGCAATCAATGTAAATGTGGAAGCTAAAGAGCAAGTTAGAGATATGCAAACTTCCGTCGATGACTCCGGTATTTTTACCGAGGTATCGAGAAGCAAGCAAGCTTCCCCCTAGTCCTCGTTGGAGCCCCTCGCAAGGAATCCCTCGCAAGGGCCAAGCTCCCGGTCGGGTAACTCCGTGGATAGCCTCGGGCCTTCCCCACGCGCAAGTGGGTCTCCGACGTGCCTTTCAACAAGCCTCTCTCGGATGCTCCCCGTCGTCTTCACTATCAAGCTTCCGGCCAAAACGCCGCGGGCCTTGTTCCCTCCGGTACACGGTGGCGGCCACACCACAAACGCGTTTGGTGTGATCTCGCAAGACTACAAGCCTCTCTGATGTACAACAATGGTGCGCGCAAGCACCGAGTGGTAAGAGGTATGCAAACCTCACTAAACACTAGGTCTAAACCTAGAGCAAGCGCATAAGCGGTGGTCTAATCAACCTAGGCAATTCGCAAAGCACCTACGCTAATCACCTAATGAAATACTAAGCACTATGTAAGTGGAGATCACTAAAATGGTGTATCAACACCCTAGATATGTTTTCTCAGCTCCACACATCTCAAATGGAGGGTTGGGGGTCTATTTATAAGTCCCACTGAGAAAGTAGCCGTTGGGAATGAAATCCCGCTTTTCTGCTACTGACCGGACTCTGACCAGCGTCCGGTCAGCACTGACCGGACGTGTCCGGTCACAAAAACGGCTCTCTAGAACCTTACTAATGTTGACCGGACTTTGGCACCCAGCGTCCGGTCACTTTGCTGCTCAGCGTCCGGTCACCTCTGTGAGGTGTCTAGCGTCCGGTCACCTCTGTGAGGTGTCCAGCGTCCGGTCACCTCTGTGAGCTCGTTTCTTCGCGATCTTGCATCCGGCTTGGTTTCTATCTTCGTGCTTGGACTTTACTTGATATCTTGGGTCTTCTCTTGTGCTTCTAAGGTCTTGCTTATGGTTAAGGCTGGACGAAAAACTCGAAGCTCGTTAGCTCGCTCGGCTCGTGGCTGGCTCGACTCGGCTCGGCTCGGCTCGTTAAGATAACGAGCCGAGCCGAGCCAAGATTTTATCTCGTTAGCTATAACGAGCCAGCTCGCGAGCCGCTCGCGAGCTAAACGAGCCAAGCTTCCAGGAAAAAAAGTATCATTTAAGGTAGTTAGATGCATGAATACTATAGTATTTTATTATACTTGTATATATATTAGCGCATATTAATTTTTTTATTTGATTTAAGGTTGTTAGATTCATTTTTTTTGTATTATTATTATTCTCAAACTTTAAATAAATGCAAATATTATATTTTGTGTATTTTTTATACCTGGCTCGCGAGCTTAACGAGCCAGCTCGAGCTTTTAACGAGCCGAGCCGAGCTGGCTTTCTGGCTCGTTAGGATAACGAGCCGAGCCGAACTAGCTCGTTATCTTAACGAGCCAGAACGAGCCGAGCCCAAACGACAGTTTGCCCTTCATCAAACTTCTTCACTCCCTTGATGGTGTTATCTTGATGAAGTTGAGCTTGCTCCGCCTTGCCTTTCATTTGTGTCAAGTCCTTGGTGAGACGAGCCACTTCTTGCTTGAGTTGCTCATTCTCCATTGCAACCTCTTGTGTACATGTATCTACAACAACTTTCTCAACACAAACTTGGTTGCACAAGGGTGAGTCTAAATATAAATCATTGCAAAAAGTAGAGGCATCCTTTTTAGGTATGTTAAAGATAGAACTTTTCTTTTTAGATGCCTTGGTGGGGGTTGTACCAACGACTTCAAGATTGACAACTTTATTAGTTAGCTCATCATAATGTTTGCACATGGTCTCTATTTTAGCAAGCAACTTTTATATGCATCTTGTGATCTAACTAACTTTTCTTTTAATGTTCCATTTTTCTTTACAAATTGCTCATCATTGATTGTGCATGCATTTGTTATTGCACTAGCCTCAAGTTGTTCAATTTTAGTAGATAGTTCAACATTGAGATTAGCAAAGTTCTCATATTGTTCAAGCAAAGTTTTATATGCTTCTTATGAACTATCTAGCTTTTTTTTAATTTTTTGAGCTTCTTTTGTTGACTAGTGCAAACTTTAGCATAATTAAGATTTTGTTGCACAATTTCATCATAAGAAGGCATTTCATCATTACTATCACTCTCACTAGAGGATGAGCTTTCATTACCTCGTGTCATAAGGCACACACAAGAAGAGCTTGATGATGAGTGCTTGTGGCCTCGCCTCTTGTAATGGTGTTCTTCTTCACTTGAACAATCATCACATGACCTTATTGATGTGAGGGCTTGGTTTTTGCACGCCTTCTTCTTTGTCTTGGGTGTGGACTTGTTTGGATAAACTTCTACAAAGTGTCCCAACTCGCCGCATCCATAGCATCATCTCTTTCTTTGCTCATTTCTTTGATTGGTGAAGATGATATTTTGAATTTGAATGGGCACACCCTTGACATTGAGCCTTTGGATCATCTTCTTCACCTTATTGATTAGTTTGATTGATTCTTCATCAAGATCAGAGGTGGAGGAGGAAGATTGATCATCTTCACTTGAATCTTCATCATCATCATCATCATCGTCCTCATCTTCTTCTTCATCTTCACTTGAGGAGCTTGAGCTTGAGCTTGTCTCAACTTGCTTGCCCTTCATCTTCTTTTTCTCGCTACATGCGAGAGCTTTGCCTTTGCTTGATGAAGAAGCTTCTTCTTGACCCATCTTGCGTGGCATTTTAAATGCCACTATCTTGCCAATGACTATGGCTGAGGTCATGGTGCTCAAGTACTCTATGTTGTGAAAGATAGTGATGATGCTTGCATATTTCTTTTGTAGTAGCACGAAGATGATCTTCCTCACGATGTCCGCGTCATCTAGCTTTGTTAGTCTGATTGAATGGAGCTTATTGATAATTAGATTCAAACGAGAATACATATCACGAACAAGCTCATCATCATTTATTGTAAAGGAATCATAATTTTGTTTAGCTAGACAATGTTTTTGCTCATGGACATTAGATGTGCTGTCATGGAGCTCTGGGAGTTTTAACCAAATTTTATGTGCTATATTTAAAGTGAACACTTGGTTAAACACGTCCATACTAAAAGATTCAAACAAGCAATTTTTAGCTCTAACATTGAAATGAATTTTTTTTTCTTCACTTTTCGTGGGTTTATCAGGATTCTTAATGGTTTTTATCCTATCACGAGTGACTCTCCAAACACCCAAATCAACCGCCTCAAGGTAGCAAGCCATTCTAGCTTTATAATAGGGGAAGTTAGTGCCGTCAAAGTGCGGATGCCTAGAAGTATCCATCCCAACCACTCTAAAAAGCGTTGGCTCAACGTCGGTTAAGCCAAAGGTCTAAATTGAGCCAACCTGCTCTGATACCACTTGTATGGGACCATGACGTCTAAGAGGAGAGGTGAATTAGGCAACTTAAAAATCTAACTCTAAACTATGGCCTCTTTTTCTAACCTTAGCAAAACCTATGCAAAAGATAAACTATCTAAATGTGCAACTACGGTTTTGCTAGTATGTTGCTATCTCTACCGCAAAAGGAGTAATGCAATCAATGTAAATGCGGAAGCTAAAGAGCAAGTTAGAGATATGCAAACTTTCATCGATGACTCTGATATTTTTACCAAGGTATCGAGAAGCAGGCAAGCTTCCCCCTAGTCCTCGTTGAAGCCCCTCGCAAGGGCCAAGCTCCGGATCGGGTAACTCTATGTATAGCCTCGGGCCTTCCCCATGCGCAAGTGGGTCTCTGAAATGCCTTCTGGCAAGCCTCTCCCGGATGCTCCCCGCCGTCTTCACTATCAAGCTTCCGGCCAAAACGCCGCGGGCCTTGTTCCCTCCGGTACACAGTGGCGGCCACACCACAAACGTGGTTGGTGTGATCTCGCAAGACTACAAGCCCCTTCGATGTACAATAATGGTGGGCACAAGCACCGAGTGGTAAGAGGTATGCAAACCTCACTAAACACTAGGCCTAAACCTAGAGCAAGCGCATAAGCGGTGGTCTAATCAACCTAAGCACTTCGCAAAGCACCTACGCTAATCACCTAATAAAACACTAAGCACTATGCAAGTGGAGATTAGTAAATGGTGTATCAACACCCTAGATATGTTTCCTCAGCTCCACACATCTCAAATGGTCGGTTGGGGGGTCTATTTATAAGCCCCACTGAGAAAGTAGCCATTGGGGACAAAATCCCGCTTTTCTGCTACTGACCGGACTCTGACTAGCGTCCGGTCACAAAAACGGCTCTCTAGAACCTTACTGATGTTGACCGGACTCTGGCACCCAGCGTCCGGTCACTTTGCTGCTCAGTGTCTGATCTAGCGTCCGATCACCTCTATGAGCTGTCCAGCGTCCGATCCAGCATCTGATCACCTCTGTGAGGTGTCCAGCGTCCAGTCCAGCGTCCGGTCCAGCGTCTGGTCCAGCATTGGGTCATCTCTGTGAGCTCATTTCTTTGTGATCTTGCTTCTAGCTTGGTTCCTATCTTTGTGCTTGGACTTTGCTTAATATCTTGGGTCTTCTCTTGTGCTTCTAAGGTCTTGTTTATGGTGTTCATCATCGGATCATCACGTCGCCTTCGTCTAAGTCACGTCTTGCATCCTATTGAACTACAAAACAATCACTTACAAATTCATTAGTCTAATTTGGTTGTGTTGGTCATCAAACACCAAAATCCAAAGTAAATGGGCCAAGGGTGCATTTTCCTTACAATGTACAGGCACAACATGCGTAGGTAGGGGAAAATAGGCCGGCCTCGCTGGGACACGCTCAGACCAGCGATGGAGAGGGCCACCGTGTCCTTTCACCCCTTGTTGAAGGAGGGGCCAGGAGAAGCTCGTTTCCGTGGTTCCGTTCGTGCAATAGAAAAGAGCTTTGGCTCCTATTGGTTTTGCTCGGTGGAGCTGCTCTTCCGGTCACCGTTTAGGAGGGCTTCAGCAAGCGCCGGAGTCGGTGCAGCTTGCGGTGCCCTGCCAAACTACCCCTAAGGATGCTGCTGAAGGAAATGCGCTTTAAAATGAAAAGGAAATGTCAGTTACTGCACCAAAATACCATTTTATTATGTTTTTCATTCGGTATCCGTGACCATGAGTGTGTGGTGTGCCTATTTGTCTTTCAACTGAATGACAAACTTTAACACGTGCACGGTCGCGCTCTGCGCCATGCGCGTGATGCGGGGTGGCCCACACGCCCGCGCTGGAGAGGAAGAAGAACACGATGGCTAGGGTTCCGGTGATGTTAGCGAAGGGGGTTTGGGAAGCGGCGGTCGTGACATAGTCATGGTGGAGGGCGAGACAGGGGGGAGCTTCACCGACGCCCTATGTTTAGAGGAGGGCGGGGTCGAGGAGTAGGGGCGGGGCGAGGGCGAGGGCGAGGGTGAGGCAAAGATGAGAATGATGACGATGATGCACCGCCCTATAATTAGGGGAGGGCGGGGTCGAGGGTAGTCCCGGCCCTAGAGCGGTGCGGGAGGGACAGGCGTCCCAGGCCCATGGAGCTGATGGGCTCCTTCCTAGTTCAGCTCCCCATGAGTCGCAACGACGCGGCTTCCTTTCCTTCGAGTTCGATTGGACTTTAGCAACTTCTCCACTTCCTTTCTCCGTGAGCCATCGTGGCAGCGTCCCAGCGAGTCACCGCCTACCCGCCCACCGGCCGGGCACTCCGCGCGACCGCGCACTGCAATCTGCTGACCGCAGGCGGCAGCATCACCTTTAGTCAGGCAGGCCGCACGTGACATGATCGGTGATCTCTTGTCTCTGACTCTCTGTCCAAGTCCAATTCCATCACGGCATCACAACACCATCAGGCAGGCCGCAGGCGGCAGCAAGCCAGCAATCAGGATTCAGGTATGTTATATCTTATCGCTGTCCAATTCCTTAATCTGTCCAATTCCCTATTTTATGAAGTTGCAGTTAATAATTTTTTTAACCAAAGGTATTCATCTAGCTTTATTAAAAAGTGTAACGAACACCTAAAGTCCGGTCATTGGGGATTCCAGTTTTACAAAAGCAAGAAAAAAATAGAGAGAAGATAATCGAAAGCTCAACTTTCTCTCAACCTGATCTCTACTAACCCTCTAAGTTTTGACAGCAAAGCGACACCTCAGCAGGGCATTCCCTAGAAAGAAACCAACGACTTTAACGTATATTACATCAGGTAGCAACAAAGAACTAATGCGCATTAGCAGTTAACAGATTGAGCATCTCCTCCGCTGTTGGCTCCAGCTTCGCCTTCAAGAGTGGACGCCATGACTTGATCAGCATCAAAGTCTTGAAAATGATCACTTAAGGAGCAGTGAGAACCTTCTTGTTGATTGCCATGTCGTTCCTTGTCTTCCAGATTATCCATAGAGCGCCTGCACAAATGAAGAGTGTTGCCTTGCATTTGGCTCCTCGGCAGTCATCAACAAACTCTATCAAAAAGTTTGAACAGCTAATTGGTGAGCTTTGCCATCGTGACCCTTAAAAAGGTCCAGAGGTACATGGCAATTGGGCACTGAAAGAGTATATGATCTATTGTTTCCAGAACATCACAAGCAGCACATTTTTCTGGACCCGACCATTGCTTCTTCTTAAGTTGGACACCTAATTGGATTCTATCATGAGAAGCCATCCATATGAAGATTTTAACCTTTAATGGAATATTACATTTCCACACATTCATCATCTACTGGTCTCTAACCCACCAGAAGTAATGAACCTGTACAACGAACTAGTTGAGTATTTTTTAGACTGTTCCAGAGCCCAGTATACTATGTCTCTTCCATCTTCCAATGTAACCTCACTCAACATATCTTGTAACTGATCCCATTCCTCGATAAGCACCTCATGAAGTTGTATTCTGAATTGGATGTTCCACTGTCCATCTGTATAAGCTTGTGAAACGTTATGTCCGGTTGAACAACAATCTGATAAAGGTTGTGAAAAAGGACTTTCAAGGAGCAGTCCCCAAGCCAACAGTCATGCCAAAATCTAGTTTGTCTACCATTGACCACCTGTATCATCCTACTTCTCTTGTACCATTCCTGTATGTCTAACAAAGACCTCCAAAACTAGGAACCCTGTCTACCTCTAATCTGAAAGATGCTTTTCTGACCCAAATATTTCTTCCTTAGCAAAGAACAACATAAATTGTTGTCACCCCTCTCTAATTTGTCAATCCATTTGGCAAGTAAGCTGATATTCATAGCTCTCACGTCCATAAAACCCAGACCTCCAACTTCTTTTGGTCTATTTAGTGCTTCCCACTTGATCATGTGATACTTTCTTTTCTTGCCAGTAAAATCTTGACCTAATAGTGTCAAGCAGTTGATGGTTGCCTTCATACAATTGGTATACACCCATTGTGTACATGGGAATGCTAGACAAACATGAATCAATTAACACTAATTTCCCTCCGGATGATAGGTAATTAGACTGCCAGGTCCCAAGCCTTTTCTCAGTCTTATCACTCACATATTTCAACTGTGCCTTGGTTACCTTGCAGTCACTGACAAGCATACCTAAGTATTTCATTGGGAAAGATCCAAGTTTGCAGTTAAGAACTCGCTGTTTCCTGCTGTTCCTCCTCACTGAGGCCCATGGTAAACACCTCACTTTTGTCAAAGTTGATTTTCATTCCAAACATTGCCTCGTAGCATGAAAGAATTAGTCTTATATTCAACAGGTTCTCAGAAGAAAAACCTCCATCAATCAAATTTGGCACAAGGCCTTGAATCACCCCTGTAGCACTAGCTCTAGAAAGCATAGTGGACAGAGCATCAGCCACTAGGTTAAATAGCAGAGGAGATAACGGGTCTCCCTGCCTTAAACCTTTTAAGCTCCCAAAGAATTCCCCCCTTTCATCATTCAGATCTATACACAGCCTACCTCCTTTTACAACACAATTAATCCAATGGATCCATAACTCATCAAAGCCTTTTCTCCTCATTACCTCTTCAAGGAAGGGCCAGCTTACTTTATTATACGCCTTCTCGAAGTCGAGTTTCAGAATAACTCTAGGTTTTTTAGTTATTCATAGTTCATGAAGGACTTCTTGAACAATCACTACACCCTCTAAAATATTACGCCCATGAATGAAAAGCAGTTTGATATGGACTGATAAGCTTGTCCACCACCTTTGTCAGTCGTATAGTGAGAACCTTGGTGATGATTTTATAAATCACATTCAGTAAGCAGATTGGTTGAAATTGCTTGATATGTGTGGCTGGCTTAACCTTTGGTAATAATATGATAACTCCATAGTTTAACCGCCACAACTCTAAGTGCCCACTATGTAGCTTATCCAACATCTCTTTAATATCTTCCCTGATATAGCTCTAGAAAGTTTTAAAGAACTCCAAGCTAAACCCATCAGGCCCTGGGGCCGTGTTGTTCTTCATTTCCTTGAGAGCAGCATCCAATTCCTTGAAACTGAAAGGTCTAACAAGCCATTCATTTTCTGTAGAAGATAGCCTCTAGTCATCAGCCCACATGTCAGGTTCTAGATGAATATCTGCCAGTTCAGCTCTACCAAACAGATTTTTATAATAGTCTGTAATATGTTCCTTCAACTGTTCTAGTGTATCTAGAATCTGATCGTTCTGCTCCAGGGCAGCTATGTGCATTTTCCTTTTTCTTCCAATAGCGCATTTGTGAAAGTAGCTAGTATTCATGTCACCCTCTAATAACCATTTCTCTCCCCCTTTCCGCTGCCACTGGATTTCCTCATCAGCTAAAAGTTTTAGTAATTCTCTCTAAATTGTACCTTTCCTCCCATTCTTCCTGAGTGAGATCTCTAACTTCACTTGCCTCATCTAACTCTGTAACGCTTTTCATAATTTCATGTTTATGTCTCTTCTGATAGCTATCCATGTTCTGCCCCCACCCTTTGATAGCCTTCCTGAGTTTACCAGATACAATGTGCCAATGATCCAACGGATCAAACTTAAATCTGATCGGCCACTTGCTCTTTGTTAGCCCCTGGATCTTCGGAACGGGTGAGCCGACCACTCCCCCGCGTTGCCGACCACACACTATGGCTAGAGGTAGAAGAAGGGAGAGAGAACAGAGCGCACACACACATAGCACAAGCACCAGCATTGGCCGGAGCTCTATAGAGGAGATGGCAAAACTGAACTCGCTCTCTTTACTGAGTTACAGTGGGAAGCTATATATACAACTCTACTCATCTAATCCTAGTGCACAGACATGTTAGGCTGCCATGTTGTTACAGTGACTAGATATGACAGCAGGGCTGACTTTGGTGCCTGCCCCTGCTGTGGCTACAGTGTGGCAGGAGAGCCTTTCGGCACCTACCCCTGCAGCGGCTATAGGGAGGGCAGCAAATTACTTTTACACTCTATACCCAATCACAAAAGCCATCTTGACTAGTGAAAGCTCTAGTTTAGTTTTGGTGAATTGATGAAACCCTAAGTGCTAACCTAGTTTGTCAAAGCAATTATGAGATAGGTAGCACTACTCCAAGTGGTGAAGTAAATGAAGATCATGACATGATGATGGTAATTCCATGATGATGATCAAGTGCTTGGACTTGAAAAAGAAAAAAGAAAAACAAAAGGCTCAAGACAAAGGTATAAGTGGTAGGAGCCATTTTGTTTCGGTGATCAAGACACTTAGCGAGTGTAATCACATTTAGGTTCGATAGTCGTACTATTAAGAGGGGTGAAACTCATATCGAAATGCGGTTATCAAGGTGCCACTAGATGCTCTAACTCATTGCATATGCATTTAGGATCTAGTGGAGTGCTAACACCCTTGAAAACATTTGTGAAAATATGCTAACACATGTGCACAAGGTGATACACTTGGTGGTTGGCACATTTGAGCAAGGGTAAGAAACTTCACCGGTGGAGTGTCCGTCCGTAGAGTGTGACAGTCCAACAGTGCCACCGGCGCCCTGTATAGAAAAGACAGGATTTCACAGAGTGCACCGGACGCTGGCCTCAACTGGACCGGTGCGTCCGGTCAGTGGAAGTAGTGAAGACGCTGGCGTCGGTCTTCGACCGGACGCTGGGTCACTTCGTGACCGGGCACTGACAGGGTGCATCCGGTCTTACTGACGTGGAAGCGCATATAGGTGACAGTGAGTGACCGGACACTGGGTGAGTCCGGTCGGGCGTGACCAGACACGTCCGGTCGCGAGTGGAAGCTTACTGAAAGTGATCGGATGCTAGGGTCCTGCGACCGGTTGTGGCACTGTGCTGCGTCCGATCATCACTTGACCGTTGGGATCGGACGCTCAGTATTTGAAGAGATGGATGATGTGGCAGCCATCCGTTGACCGAACGCTGGTAGGGTGCGTCCGGTCGATCTGACCGGAGCGTCCGGTCAACCTGAGCAGTGCCCAGTGCAGGGCCACAACGGCTCTATTTCGTGGGGGCTTCTATTTAAGCCCCATGGCCGACTCTAGCTCACTCTCTTGGCCATTTGCATTGACATAGCAACCTTGTGAGGTTAGCCAAAGCCCTCCCACTCATCTTCATCATTGATTCATCATCTTTGTGAGATTGAGAGAGAATCCAAGTGCATTGTTTGAGTGTTTGTATCTAGAGGCACTTGGTGTTCGTGTTTCGCTGCAGGATTCGCTTGTTACTCTTGGTGGTTGCCGCCACCTAGATGGCTTGGAGCAGCGAGGATCGTCAAGCGGAGGTTGGTGATTGTCTCCGGCTCCGATCGTGGTGATTGTGAGGGGTTCTTGACCTTTCCCCAGCGAAGAGCCAAAAGGTACTCTAGTGAATTGCCTGTGGCTTGTGTGATCCTCATCTTGTGTTGGATGTGCGGCACCCTATTGAGGGTTTGGCGTGTGATGCCAATTAACGCGTGAACCTCCAAGTGAGTGAATCGCCACAACGAGGACTAGCTTGCCGGCAAGCAAGTGAACCTCGATAAAAAATTATTGTGTCATCATTTGATTCCGAGATGATTGGTATTCATCCTTGTGATTGATTGGTTCACTCCTCGACACGGCGATATAACTATCTTGCTCTCTCTCTTTATATTACCGTAAACTAGTTATCAAGCTCTTTAGTGTAGTTAGTTGTGAGAGCTTGATAGTTTGGTTAGTGGGGCTCTTTAGTTAGCCTTTGAGAGCACACTAACTGAGTGTAGTGCCATAGCCATTGTGTGGTTAGAAACAATAGAAACTAGAATTGTGGTAGGTGGCTTGCATTTTTAGTAGGCTAGCGCAACACTTGCTTCGCCTCATAATTGTCTAACCAGTTTGTTAAGTGTTGTTGTAGAAATTTTTAATAGGCTATTCACCCCCTTTAGCCATTAGGACCTTTCAACTAGCCCAATGTGAACTATAACGGAAATAGTGACACTTCGTTAAGCATCTATCTGTTTCACTAGTGTCAACAATGAGAGGATTGTGGTCCGAACCAAGCCTGGGGGCAGTCAAAACTGTTGCTAAGTTGAATTTGTCTTCCCAAGAGTTGGACACCAGGACTCTATCAAGAACACATAAAATTGGCGGTGTTTGCTTGTTTGACCATGTATATCTGCTCCTAGACCTATGTAGCTCCCTCCAAGCAGTGGCGTTGATCATCTCATTAAAAGCATCCATGAGGCCCACATCCACATTGCCAGACGATTTTCTTCTTCTTTCCTAACAATATTGAAATCACCTCCAAGAATCAAAGGAAGATCTGTTTCTAGGATCTTCAGTTGTATCTCCTCTAAGAATTCCCTTTTCCTTTCGTCATGAGCTGGACCATATATATTAAAAAGTAACCATTCGAACCCATCAGCTTTCATTGTCAATTTCATACTCTGAAAGTAGACCCCGTGATCTTCTTCTGTAACCTGAGCCACCTCTTTATCAACCCCCATCAACATACCACCCGAGTGACCAATGCATGGGAGCCACCCCCAATACATATCTCTTTGACCTGCAAACCTTTGTAACTCTCTTTGCCTAAAAGATGCTTTTATAGTCTCTTGAAGACAGATACAATCAAAATTATGTAAAGACGCTAACTCTAACAGTTGTTTTCTTCGGGCTGCATTACCAATTAATAATTGTTTCTCTAATTTTAACAGGACCATGTCATATGTTTCTGGCAATGACAAAAGAAAGAAGAAAACACACAAATAGATGATTTAATACAATCACAGAGAGGGGTTCTACATAATGTGTGATCATGAGTATGTATTTAATTCAGTTAACTGTTTATTAGTAATATTTCGTATGTGTGTGTATATATACTAGCAATTAGTAGTACTACTAGTATTATTATATTTATATAAAATAGCCCAAAATTTTAGTTTCATTCTAGGTCCAAAAATACTCATGACTGGCCCTGATCGAGGGGCGCGGGAGGGGGGGGGGGAGGTGGGCGGCGTGGTGGGGCCGGGAGCCGCTAGCCGCCGCCGGTGGACGGCAGGGGAAGGGCGGCGGAGGAGGGATGCCAGCAAGAGAGGACGGCGGGGGAGAGGGCGCCGTCGCGAGGAAGGTGACCGCATGTCGCGCGTTAACGAGGTCTACCGTTCAGTTAACCTTTTCTCTCTGTCGTCGTTCCATCAAAGGCCCATGCGTAGTGGCGGAACCGGCAATTTTGATTCAGGGGGCTAGACAAGTGTGATCATATTTTTTAGTGTGATAAAATATACATAATTATATGTTTCAACAACATTTTAAAATTTTTACACTATTTATAACCAAAATCATAATATTTTAATAAAAAAGAGTGAAAATTGGTATTTTTTTGTGCTATAAATTCAAATATTTATATAGGTATTAAATGAATCTACTGTGCTGGGGGTGGGGGGGGGGGCACGGTCCCTGCTGGCCCCCCTGGTTCCGCCTCTGCCCATGCGAACCAAAAAAGAGAACCACAAAAGAAGAAAGACTACCAAGTCGGCGGCATCACAACCATGTATGCGATTTTCTTGCTCAAATAGTGAAGTTGCTCAGGCTGCTACTCTTGGTGACTCTTTTTTTCCCCTCAGATCTAGTTGTACCTATAGTAACTCTTGGTGACTCTTGTTGCTACTCACTTGTCTTTCGATGTTGCCATTCATTGGCTCGTGGTTCTATGAATCGTGAACCTTCTTGCCATGGTGATGTCTGCTGCATCTCATCCCTCTGATACTTCCATGCGAGCCTTAACTGTGTTATCTGCGTTCGTAGTTCTTGTTCCAAATGTAGGGGGACGGCATCATGTTTGTCATCCTTTCTCTTGCGGTGGTTTTAGCAATGTGTCATATCCCTTCCATCAGCAACTCAGCAAGATGATCCACATACATGTTCAACAACATTGTTCCGGTGAATTCATATGACACATTGCTAAATAATAACTCCAAATATTTATGTGGATCATCTTGCTGATAAAAGGGAGATAACACACATTACTAAAACCATGTGGATACAACCAATGATCCACACAAATTGTTCTCAACATTGCTAAAGCCATATCAAAAATATTAGACATGTATAGTCCAGTCCTGTATACGTTGTATTTGGACATGTTGTACCCCCAGCCCGTTGGGCTATATATATATATATGAAAGGTCACCCCCCTAAGAGGGTGTGAGATGTTTCCCTATTCCTCTGTCTCTCTACATGGTATCTTTCGCAATCAGATCCTGATTTACCGCTTCCGCTCCCTCCTTTCGGATCGCGAGTCTCACAACTCCTCCCCGCAACGTTGCCACCACTTCCCGTGCGCGTGAAACCTTCACGCTGCATCCACCTTCGTCGGCGGCTCGCCCCTCCTCCACCTTCGTCCCTGCCCAAGGCTCCAACACCATGCCGGCCGCCGGTGATGGCACCATGCCAGCCCTAGGCGCTGCCACCATGGGTGCCATGGGCGTCGGCCATGCCGCACCGCTCCGATCATGGCTCATCCCTACGCCACGATCGACATCAAATCCCACGTACCGATCATGTTGGAGCTCACCTCCAACTACTCGAAGTGGGCGTTCTTCTTCAAGTCCCTATGCGGCAAATTCGGGCTTCGCTCGCACATCGACAACTCTGCTCCTCTTCGACCCGATGACCCCTAGTGGGACGCCGCAGAGTGCTGCATTCGTAGCTGGCTCTCTGGCTCCGTCGACGACTTCGTCCTTCACCTTGCCATGGACGATGCCGATCTGACCACCCACGATCTGTGGGTGACAATCGAGGGGATCTTTCGCGCCAACAGGGAGCGATGTGCCATCTTCCTCCTCAACGAGTTCCACTCCATGGTGCAAGGCAACTCCACCATCTCGGCGTACTGCCAGCACCTGAAGACCAAGGCTGCCGCTCTCCGCGACGTCGGCCACCCTATGGAGGACTCGCAGCTTGTCCTCGCTCTCCTGCGTGGCCTCAACCCTCGCTTCTCCAACACCGCTGACGACATCGCCAACTCCGCCTGAAAGGATCAAGATGCCTAAGAAGGGGGGGTTGAATTAGGCTAATTCTAAATTTTTTGCAATAATTAAGCCCTACACTTAGCCCATTTTACCCCCTTGTGCATAGAAATGTTTCTATTGTTCTATCGCACAAAAGTTTTACATCCTAGGTTCCAATCCTACTCTAGCATGACAGTTCTAAGAATGTAAAGACATGAATTGAATTGCTCAAATGTAAATGCTCAAAGTAAAGAGGGGGAGAGAAATGCGGCGATATTTTTCCGAGGTATCGGAGAGTTGCCACTCCCCACTTGTCCTCGTTGGAGCACCCGCGCAAGGGTGTAGCTCCTCCTTGATCCGCACAAGGATCAAGTGCTCTCTACGGGCTGATTCTTCGACACTCCATCACGGTGAATCGCCCACAACCGCTCACACCATGACTTGGGTCATCCACAAGCTCCATCGGATGATCACCAAGCTTTCAATCACCACCAAGCCGTCTAGGTGATGGCAATCACCAAGAGTAACAAGCATAAACTCTCACTTGACCAAAGGATGGATGCACACTTGCTACTCCCTATGCACTAATGAGGTCCTTAATCTTGGATTCTCAAATCTCAATCACCCCACTAGGCTCTTTCTCTCCCTTGCACTCCAAAGGTGTTTCTCAGCTGAATAAATAGGCAAGAGAACTGAATTGGATGAGTAGGAGTTGTATTTATACACTCCCATTCAAAACATGACCGTTACTGTCCAACTCAGCACATTTACGTAGTGACCGGACGCGCAGGTCAAATTGACCGAACGCACCGGTCAGTGGCCAATGGCTACGTGGCGTCAGCCTGTCAGAGAAGGCCATTAGAGCGACTGGACGCACAACAACGTCCGATCCTCCTCAACCTGACGCGTCAGGTCCTCAAATTTCTTCTCTGGATGCTCTCTGATGTCGACCGGACGCAGCAGCACGTGAGTCCGGTCACATTCCTTCCTTGTGTCCGATCCTTCATCAACACAGGGACCCCGCTGCTACAGTCGCAAGTAGCTGCGCGTTAGGTTCCCTTTTGCATCAGCGTCCGGTCGATGCCTGAGGTTCTGCTGCACGCGCCAACACTGATCAGACTCAGCACAGTAGCGTCTAGTCACTGCTTCTCCTGCGTCCGGTCAATGAAACAACACTCCATTCACTTCTAAATCAAGCACCTTTGTGAATGAGTTTGACTTCATTCAATCTTTGGGATGTACCTGAGCTAGCTAGTGCTAAGTTTGACAAGTGTGCACCACATCTAACACATGAGACTCACTTAGGTCAAGCTACTAGTTCATACCCCTCTTAATAATACGGCCAAAGGATAAACAAAGTCTTAAACTACTCTAAGTATCTCTCCAACGCTAAACGACACTTAGAACTAGTCCGTCCTTAACCTTGTCGTCCATCCTTTGAAAACCAAAACGATTTCCATCGACAGGGGCATGAAAACCATACTTGCCCAATTAATCATTATTACCATGACCTAACTCAAATTATCTCTACAAAACACACGTTAGTCACAGTAATCTTGTGTCGTCATTAATCACCGAAACCCAACTAAGGACCTACATGCTTTCAATCTCTCTATTTTTGGTGATTGATGACAACACTACCTCAAGTATGTGTATAAGAGATAGGTGAGGTTTTCAACATATTTGGTTCATATAAGCTTTTGATAACAAGAGCAACGGGTTAGGCATGCTTATATGACCCAAACCAACACAATGTACACAAAGTAAAGCTCATTTGAATTAGAGTATAACGTGGAAGCAAGACAAATGAGCAAAAACAAGTGACATGACATATATATCAAAGTAGAGAGCACACATGTCACATAAGTTACACAATCACAAATATATCACATATATCACAATGCATGAAAGTAAACGTAAATGCATGATGAATCACACACAAAAGAACGAGTCCATCTCACACGCCCCCCGTAAGTCTAACGTACTCGCTCCTCTCTCCCCCGTTTGTGTCAAGTACCAAAACCTAAGAGTTGGATATCGGGGTAGAAGCAGACGAGTCGGACGATACCATGAGAGATTTGAAATCGAATAGCATCATCATTTGACTCTGAACTCGGAACTGTCAGACCGGCTGGAGCAAGCGGTTGGGCTGGTGGTGCAGCGAGCACTACGTACTCCTCGTAGTCTTCTCCTTTCCCTCGTTTCATTCGTTTGCTAGCTTTTCTTTATTTGGTTGCCGTGTGGGGGGCTGCGCCGCGACGACGGACGGACGGGGACTGTGATGTGTGCGTGTGCGTTGCCTGGCTGACAGGCTGAGGCGCGCCATCTGGAAGACCCGGGCGGGCCGGGTCGCGTGGGCGGGCGGGGCGTGGCGTGGCCGCGTCTCCGTCCGCGACCGCGCCTGCCTGCCTGTTTTGTCCACGCCCTGTACTGGATGGGTGGTGGATTAGGGCGTGTGTGGTGTTTGAACGGCGACGGCCTCCTCCTTCCTTCGATATTTCTGCCACCGGTTCCTTTGAAAAAGCCATCTGGCTGGCTGGCTGTATATTGGTCAGTGGTGGTCATCTTTAGCCCGGCGGGGTCTATTTTTAGTTAGGAACAGGAGGTGCATATATATATATATATATATATATATATATATATATATATATATATATATATATATATATATATATATATATATATATATATAGAACTACTATCCTATAGCTGGCTACAGAATAACTTATTCTGTAGCCACTTTGAGTTATGATAATTACTATGTTAATTTATGAGATTATAGTAACTCCTTACTAAGTGGTTTAATATAATGTTATGGTAAATATCCCCATGTGTTATAGTAACCCAACTATCGTAAATATATATTGACATTATGGTAAATTAGTATATAAAATTATAGTAAATGGAGGTGGCTACAGAATAACTTATTTTGTAGCCGGCTATTGAATAGCCTCTCCCTATATATATATATATATATATATATATATATATATATTATTCTCACCTAAAAAGATTTCCAGAACGTGCCTGCTTGGTGCGGACATTACAGGGTCAAAACCCGTTAAGAAACAAGTTGGTTCTGAACCTCACAAATACACACAAGTTTATCATTAATTCAAATCAAACTTTTCGCCATGACATGCACTGTTATATATATACTAGTCAGTAATAAAATTCTACAAACTAAAAAAATACATGGCTGTATTTTTCACAAGAGGAAAATAGTACTACGTCAGTTCCATTCTGTAAATTCTGCATTTTGAAGGGTTGTGTCCGCCCCTGTGTCTTGAGATTCGACTCGCCTACGCAATGACCGGAGTCGGGATGCGACACCGGGGCACCGGGAGCTCAACCCAACCCCACCCGACCCGTACGTGTTGTGTGCACCCAACCACCTTTTTATTTGGGAAGAGGCCACGACGCTCCGAAGCAAGCACCAAGCACCAAGCATGTGATCCAACCGCCCTAGCATCTGCGAAACCGGGCTCTCCTTGGGACCTCGGCGCAAAACGAACGGGTGGGGCCAAGAATCGACCCGCCGCCCCAGGGGCACTTTTGCGAATACATTTAACCGGGGGTGTCGCGGGATAACGGATCATGGCGGGGGCCTATACGTGAAAGCGGCGCGGGAGCGTCGAGATCGGGATTCTGGGGCCATCCGTCACGGGCGTATCGTCGCCTTTTTTCCCCCATTTTCCACCCCGATTTTCCTGATTTAAATTCGATTCTTTCATTGGGTCCGCTATCAGCTGCGGTTCAAGTCCGGCGCCTGCACGATTCGCGTCCGCGAGCTGAGCTGAGCCGACAGCGATTTTAGCCTTTGTTCAGCTTCAGCAGCCGGCGAACGGTCAGCGGCTCACCTTCGGATCTGGCTACCCGGCTCTAGCTGTGTGAAGGGGCTGCTTGGCCCTGGTCCACGTTTAGCTGGCGGTAGTTTTATGTGCTTTGTACGGTTTTACCGTTTCTACGTTGGTGAACAGCTGGGCTAAAGACGCGGTAAAAGAGCAAGCTAATGGCCCTGTTTGCTTAATTTTATGGGCCGTACCGATTCAGCAAAATAACATTGTTTTTCTCTCTCGTAACAAATCAACATCAGTCGTTTTCCAGCCAACCGAAAAGAGACAATAATACAGGAGTAGCTTACTCTAGTCCTTACGTACATTTAACCCACTTATCTACGAGCCACTTGTTCATCTCACAAAAGTCTTTTTCTTTAAATAAGCTGATTATAAACTTATAGCTTACTTCATACTTCTCTTCTCTTTAAATATGTTGATTATAGACTTATAGCTTACATCGTGCTTCTCTCTCTATCATCCACACTCTCCTCCACCTTAGCCAAAAAAAAACCTACTTAAATTCTTTTACTATACTTACTCTAAGCTGTTCTGTTAGTACATCTAGCGTGCTATAAGGTTACTCTCAGTGTGAATTTCATGTCCCAATTTCTAATACTCTCAGTGTATACTAGTTTTATGCACATGAAACTCATTCATCTCATGAAACTAGGATCATCTCTCTTGATTTATATTGTATCATGGTCATAGTAATCCTATCAATATTGATCTTATATTGTCAGCCTATATAGGATCTTATATTTGCTTGATTAAAACAAGTTTGACATAGCGTAGCGTTGATGAAGTTTTATTTGTGACAAGAGGAAGCAGAAGACATTTTCAAGTTAACGACATTACATAACTATAGTTTACTACTCCATTTGTTCCGAAATACAGGTCAATTTAGTTTTGCCTAAAGTTGAACTTATCTGATTTTGATCGATCTATATAAAGACACATCCACACCCTCTGACTCTAAAACAGGAAGTGAAGCAGTCTGGGTCTGCTCTGTTGTAACAACCCGGGTTTTTGAGCATCCAAAAATACGAGCTTTTTAAAATTTCTCCTGCAATGTGTGAAGCATGTAGTTGCTAGGTCAAACCTAGGAGACCTTGCTAACAAATCGTTGCATTCATATAGACTTGATTGTAGGTGTGTGCCTTGTTCTTGAGTTGGTTTCGGCTTGAGAGTTTTGTTTAGAGTTGGACTGCACAAATCCATAGCAAAATCCTTCTCAATCCCTTTTGAATCTCCCTCAAATTCCTTTCGAATCCTTCTCAAATTCTCTAAATCCTAAAAGCCAAAAAAAATCTTTTTTCCTTCCTTACTCAACCAGCCCACCTCTATTTCTTCTTGGCCTAGCTCTTCTCCTCCTCCAGCCGGCCTGGCTCCCCCTCTTCCTCTCCCGCCGGCCCACGGCGCCCTCCCACGCTCCTTCTGCTTCGTGCGGCCCAGCTCGCAGCGCAGCCCAGCAGCGCTCGCTTGGCCCATCCCGCGCGTGGAACACGCTAGCCTAGCTAGCCCTTGCAGGGCTAGTCGTGGACCCCGCCTCAAACCCTGGGCACACCCTGAGCCTCACCCAGTCGCGCACCCTAGGCAACTCGCGCTGCCGCCGCCCGAGCGAAGCCACGCACACCGCACCTTGCGCCTCGGCATCCGTACCCTGAGCCCTACATCTGCCACCACGTGTCCTGTCCGTGGCACGAACATTAGAGATAATCGGAGCTCCCACGAACCCTAGCTCGCAGAGCCTATAAGAGCCCCAGCCACCGCCGCTCCCTGCTTCCTTCCCAATCCGCCGGCGCTCCTTCTTCCTCCTTCCCGCTCGTGCCACGCCACGACCAGCCCCGAGCCCATAACGCCTCCTGGCGCTCGCCGTGCCGCACCACCGAGCCAACACCATGTGCCGCCGGTCTCCTTCGCTGCACGGACATGCCCTTCCTCGGAGCACGATGTCCTCGCCTCGTCGTGCCTTCATTTGAGCTCACCGCTCCCCCCTTCCACCTCGTGATGCCGCTGTCTCCTCTGAATGGCAGCGCCATCGTCTCAGCCACCTCTACTCGCCATCACTAGGGAAGCCGCGACGTCAAGCCTGCTGCCTCTACCTTGCTGCGTCCTTCACCGGCGACCAGCAGGGCCACATCGAGTGTAGGGAATGTCGTAGCCGGCCACGATGACCGCGACCCCTTTGCCCTGTCCACGAGCACCTCGCTGAGCAGGACACCACCATGTCTGCTCCAGCTTCACCGTCGGCCGCGACCTTCTTCGAGTCGAGCCGCGTCGCCCTCACCATCATGCTGAGCTCTGCCTCCATGATGATCTTCATTTCAAGCCTCGCCATTTCACAGCGCCAAGCTCGTTCTCCACCATGACCGTGGCACCGTTGTCTTCTTTCGTGAACCATGATGTCGCCAGCACCCTTCCTCACCACCGAGCCGGTGCCCATCAAGCTGATGCCTCGCCCTCACCGAAGCTCCTTCTCTGCCACTGATGAGCTCCTATGCGCGCTGAGTATTTGAGCGTGTGCTCGTGGTTTGGACCTGGTGGTTCTATTGTTGCGTGTTGAAATTGATCGTAAGTTGTTGTACTGCCCTATTCGGAGAGAGCATGTCCCCTTTTATAGATGAAGGGGACGACCTTATAAGAGAGAGAGAGAGTACGCAAGCTACTAAGTCTTGCTGCTCACGTTTGTCGGGTACAAGGTGATTGTAGGCGCCCACAATACTGTTGATGTCAGACACATGTGGGAGGTTTTACTGTGTCCTACTAGGTATGGTAAATGCCGACGCCCACAACACTGTAGATGCCTAGATGCATGTGGGGGGGGGGCTTACCGTGTTTGCCTGGTATGGGAATTGATAGCGCCCATAACACTGTAGGGTAAAACTTCGGCGCCCACAACACTGCTTGGGTTCTAACATGCCTAGAAGGTTGCAGGGCACCCTTCTAACATGCCCTGTTGGCACTGTCCTGCAAGTGTATAGGGTATGGTCCTCGGTATTGTAGTTTGACTTGAACACCCTGTCTTACTTGCTTTGCCTGTTGCTTGGGTCCTTACCGAGTAGGCATCCCTGATCGATTAGTCCCCAGTCGGTTTTGACTACGATAGTCGGAGAAGAGCCGTAAGCAGAGGTTTGGCGCGTCCCCGGTTGGAGACGCAGGTTGAAGTTGGAAGTGGTCATTGACCAGGCCTTCTGGTCAAAGAGGCGGGTCAGAGTCAGAAGCGAGCCATGCCTCCGGTCGGAGAGGTGGGCCGGAGTCGGAAGCGGGCGTCGTTCCTTCTCGTCCAGGCCTTCCGGTCGAAGATTGGCTCGCCCTTTGGCATGTCACTTGGTATTTGGGCCGGCCCAGGAGTTGCGTGTCGTTCGGAATGTTGTCTGCTGGGCCGAGCCTTATCTGGGAAGCTGGTCCATGAGGGACCCCGGGTTTATGAACCCAACAGGAGCCCCCAAGCCCTCAAGTGATTTGGGGTAGAATTGTCTGGGGTTTTTTCATCTTGGCGGTGGGTGCACGCGAGTGCACCTGTGGGTGTAGCCCCCAAGCCCCCGGGCGATTCGGGCAGAATTGCCTAGGGGGTTTTCATGTTGCCAGCGGGGGAATTTTTGTTTTGACAGCAGGTGCGCGTGAGCGCACTCGCGAGTGTAGCCCCCGAGCCCCTGGGCAATTCAGGCAGAATCGCCTGGGGGTTTTTGTCAGCGGGCGTCTATGTGCCCTGGTGGGCGTAGCCTTCTCTTTTTAGTTTCTGACCCATCGTTTCTAGGAGCGCGGTCCTAGCCAAGGGACTGAGCGAGATGGAGTTCGTCAACCAGTGCGTCGAGCGTACTAGGGGATCGGGTGAGTCGGAGTTTGTGAACCTAGGTATCGAATGTGTCGAGGGATCAGACGAGTCAAAGTCATAGATCCTGGCGCAGAGCGCAGCGAGGGATCAGGCGAGTCGGAGTAACGGATCTAGGCGTTGGGTGCCCTGAGGAACCAGGTGAGTCGGAGTCATGGATTCTAGGTGCTGGGCGCGCCAAGGAATCAGGTGAGTCAGAGTTCATGGACCCAGGTATCGAACGCATCGAGGGATCAGGCGAGTCAGAGTCACGGATCCTAGCACGGGGCGCAGTGGGGGATCAGGTGAGTTAGAGTTATGAATCTAGGCGCTGGGTGCACCGAGGGACTAGGCGAGTTAGAGTCGTAGATTCTAGGTTGTGGGCGCATCGGGGGATCAGGAGTCACGGATCCTAGAGCAGGGCACAGTGAGGGATCAGCCGAGTCAGAGTCATGGATCCTAGCGTGGGGCACAATGAGGGATCAGGTGAGTCAAAGTCATGAATTCCATGTGCTGAGCATGCTGGGGGGATCGGACGAGTCGGAGTCACGGACCCAGGCGCAACCGAGGCATTTTGGGTGTCATGAGCCCTTGAGCCCCGTTGGGCTTGGTAGGGGTCGGTTGAGTTTTGTGCGTTACCCTGTCCGCGATTTCTCGCAACCGGAGGGGCTGAGCTAACGTTGCTTGCCTCGATGACTCGAGTGATGCGCTCGGTGAGCTCGCTAATGGGTACGTTCGAGTGAAATCCAGGTCTGTCATTCATGATGGGGTTGGCATAGCCCTCATGTGACATTCCACTGCTCCTTAACCTACAACCCGATAGATGCCTGGGTTGTTCCGGAGACCGACCTAGGTGGCCCGCTGGCCTCCCCTCGATGGAGATTCTGTGGGTTTGGCAGAGGTTAGGATCGAATGAGAAGATTGAGATGACCCTGTCTGCTTTAGGGCAGACTGGGCGAGGGCCACTCAAGGCTCATCTATGTTTTCTCCCCTGGCTCTGTTTGATGCAAGGCGGCCTCGAGCCCTTCGTGGGCAGGCCTTCGAACCTTGGTCGGTCATTGCTCATGTTTGAATGAGGCAACTGCCGCTTCGTGATGCAACACGGAGCGTTGTGATGCATTTAACTACATATGTGATGCTTTTGGATGTATGGGATGAATGAATGCATGCATGGATGAATAAATGTTCATATAAGGAAATAGTGGGTGTCGATAATGTTACCTTGATGGCTCGAGTGACGGGGTTTGAGGAGCTCCAATCGAAAATGTCCGATCGGGATCCATGCTCGTTGTTCGTGATGGAGTCAGCTGGCCCACATGGGGTGTCCCTTTGCTCCTTACCTGTCTCTTGGCGTTCGCCTGAGCCGTCCAATCGACTCAGGAAGCCTATTGGTCTCTCCTGGTGGAGATCCCGCCATTGGGCCTTTCCAAGTCCCGCCTAGGAAGGCAGAGGGCCACCTGCGCATAGTGGCACCTTGTTTCTTGCGCCTAGCATGTGGTAGTGGTGGGCCATACCTAGGCCACGTCCTGTCTAACTAGGCGTCGTTCCATCGGGCATGGTGCATCCCATCGGCCAGGACATGTCCCATCGTATCCCATCCGCATTGAATGGGGGAAGGGAGAGGGTTTTTTGCCCCCGTCGTTTCGCCTTTCCCCCATTGATGTGCCTTTCCCAACTGCTATGCCTCTTTCTTTAAGTAGGGGAAGGGAGAGGGCTTCTGTTCTATTCCTTCGCCTATTCCTCATCTGCCGCCTCTTCTCCTTCTTCCTTCTCACCAAGAGCGTTTGAGTGCCATGGTGGTTCCTAGAACAGAAAGGGGGAGAGTGAGGGAGAGGAGAAAACTCATAGATCCATTCACAAACTCGGAGCGCAATGTCGAGTTGGAGGTCATCTGTTGTGAGGGAGTCAGTGCTGGCTGCCTTCGCCAAGAAGGGGTTTCTACCACCGAAGGAGGTGGCGCACTGGAGGGCTCCTGTGGGTGAGGATTTCCCGCAACCTTGGGCCAGCGAGGTTGTTTCCTTCCTCGCCTTCCATGAGCATAGGTTAGATTACCCCACGCACTGGTTCCTGCGTGGGCTCCTCAATGAGTGGGGCCTAGAGCTGCAACACCTCAATTCGACTGGGGTGCTACACATCGCCGGATTCGTCACTATGTGCGAGGCCTTCCTCGAGATGGAGCCACATGTGGATCTCTTCCGATGGATGTTCTCTAGGCGAGCATTGTTGGAGGGGAAGCCGCTCAAGGTCGCGCCGGTGGGAGGCTTCACACTGTAGAAGAAACCGATCGCATCGGGCTCATACCCCTCATACACCCCCTGCGATTCCAATCATAGGTGGCACGGGGAATGGTTCTACATCAGGAACTCGGCGGAGGCACCATTCCTACCTTTTTCTGGTAGGAGGCTGGAGAGGCAGGAGAGATGGTCATGGGGCCCCGCCAGCCGATAGAAGAAGAAGCTAGAGATTATCAAGGTGGAGCTCCAGAAGCTAGTGCGACAGGGGCTCGACGGGCTACGAGTGTTCCACACTTCTTCTACTGTCGGGTCACCCTGCTGGCGGAGAGGACATGGCCGATGTGGCAGTACAACGGCCCAGTGGACCCCGACCATGTGTCGCCGGAGGAGCTACCAAATGAACGAGATCTGAAGTCACCTCGACCGGGTGCTGCAGCTGTGGCCCAAGGAGTCCCTTGATGGGAAGCCTAGAGCCCTCAATGCTTCAAGGCTGTCCAAGCTGGTATGTCTCCTTTCCTTACTTTGTGTCCCTTTTAATCCCATTCCCCTGCATTCTTGACTTTGAGTCATCCATTCCATAGGGACTTGGAGTTTACAAGTCCCGGCTGCACCTTTCGAAGGGGCTGGAGGGCGTTGCCCGACAAGTCGCCCTGAAGGAGGTGGCGGTTGAGAGGAAGAAGAAGAAAGCTGAGGAGGCTCGGTGGAAGCATGAGAAGGAGATGGAGATCGCCCAGCGTGTGTGGGCTAGGGAAAATAGGAGCGATGTTGAGTTAGAGCTCGAGTCGGAGGACCCCACAGAGGTGGGTGATGATGTGATCTTCTTCGAGGAGGAGGAAGGCTAGGAGGTTGTTGCGACCTCTGCCGAGCGTCATGATCCTACGGCCGCATCCGCTGGTGGTCAGCGGGAGGTGGAGAGGCATGGTGATGTTCCCGCACTGAGGAAGCATGCTACAAGCGTGGACGCCATTGGCGAATGGGGGGCAAAGCGAACGCGGTCACCGCACCCTTTGGAGGCATGGCCAGCCTCGTCCCTACCTATCGTGGGTGCGGCAGGACTGGTCAGGCTATCGGAGGAGTAGGCTTGCACCCATGCATCATCGGGGCCAGCGCCAGCTACTCCAGTCGGCATGCCCTGAGCCAAGGGTAGTGGTGATTCGTGGGCTGAGCATGAGCCAGTTGGGTTGACTCCTCTCTTGGTTGAAGTGAGGGGGAGTGGGTCGTAGCCCGGGAGCGGTCCTCACCCAGTGGGCCCATTGATGTTGGGTTTGGGCTTCAGAGCCCTACCGCTTACATCTCGGTATGCCTTTCTTTATTTCTTTCTGATCTTGCTGTTTGAGTTTTCTAGAGTGCGACTGACCTGCATGTTTTTCGATAGCGGCTAGATGCTAACGGGGCTGAGCATCGCCCCAACTCCCGTGCGGGAGGATTGGAGGCCCACCTTGCAGCACGCCATGGCAAGCGGCAAGGAAAGCAGGATGGTGGCGGCGGGTCCTTCCTTTCCAGGGGCGGTGCCCCTCAGGTCGGTCGCTAGTACGACGGCAGCGGTGGTGACGGTGTTGGCGGTGATACCAGTGGTGACGGTGGAGGCCGCGTTGGAGGTAACCCTTGTGGCCCCTCCTTCACTAGCTGTGGCAGAAGAGGAGAGGGAGACTGGGCTCCCTGCCTCACCGGGAGGAGGGCCACACAGCACACCCTCCCGCCCGGAGCTGGAGGTGCCAGGGGGAGGTGCGGCCGAGCTAGAGCCGGGATGCCTACCGGTGGCCCGTGAAACCGAGGTGGTGGAGATCCCTTCCAACATAGAAATAGGTGATGAGGTGGAGCTACCAGTGTCGTCGTAGGAGCTAGCGGTGGCCCAATCATCGCCTGGGCCCTCCGATGGGTAGGGGAAGACCGACCTGGTGTGGCCCTGCCTCGAGGACCCGAGGAAGGTGCTGTTCGTCCTCCGAGATGAGCAGGAGTGTCAGCTCTAGGATGCGCTTGGGGGGGAGAGGACTTGCCTTGGAGTCTGATCTCGCCCGAACCAGGGTGAAGCTGGAGGAGGCCCAGGAGCGGGTCAAGTCTGTCGAGTGGGTGGTCATGGTTGACTTGCCCCATGCCATAGCGGTGAGTTTTCTTCATTTGTCCTTGACTCCTGGTGTTTCATTGGTTGCCTCATCACACTTGCTTCTTGTTTTACAGGGTCTGGAGGAGATGTCGAGTCGCAAGTCTCGTTTTTCTCCGGATGGAGCATGCCCAGATAGAGGAGCTTGAGCACCAGCTGGAGTCCACCCGCTGCGAGTCCTAGGACCAGGCGGTGGAGGTGACCGGGGCACGGGTGGCGGAAGTTCTTGCAGCGGAGCGGGCGACAGCCGCCGAGCGAGGGCTTAAGGCGGCCAAGGCCCGCTAGGCGGAGACTGAGGCGGCATTGCGGAAGTCCATGGCGGACACCAAGGTGGCGCTCCAAGGTTCCCTAAAGGTCCTAGAGATGGAGCAGAAGGCCCTAGTGTCGGAGCGGTAGGCCCAGTCGGAGACCGACCAGGAAGTGCTCGTGCTCCGATGCCGGGTGCCTAGGATGGAGGAGGCGGATGCTCTACTACATGAGTAGGTGGCTCTGCAGGAGGAAGGACTTTCCATCCTCGAGAACACTCGCCTTGGTATGTTCCTTCTCTGCTTCTGGTTTGATGTCTTGTTTTGCCTCTTGTTTCTAAGCTTGTTGCCCTTCTTCCAGAGCTGGGCGGAAAGGTGGAGTTGCTGGAGCGGGACCTAGGGACGGCTAGGGTGACATTTGGCTAGAATGTGGAGGCACTAGCCAAGTCCCTCAAAGAGTGATGTGCTCTTGAGGGAGAGCTCGACCAGCTCCGCAATGTCGCCCAGGTCGTTATCTTGGAGGTATTCGGGTCAGTGCCAAGTACCAGCACGCCCGCCATCTGACTGGCTAAGGTGCCGGATGAGGTTTGGGCTCTCATCTCCACTGGGATGTTCTATGGAACATTAGGGGTGCTGACATCAGTGGCAATGCACCACCCAAACCTGGACTTCTCCACCATCTACAGCGGGTACGCCGATGGCTGGAGCGCGGAGGACATCCACTCACTCGGAGAGAGCTTGCTGCCCCACGCATAGTTGGTGGCTGGGCAAGTCTCTACGCAGTGGGTGATGGATGGTCATCATGCGGACATGGCCAAAGTCACGTTCCAAGGGGATGTCGCCTAGCCTACAAACGGAGTAGAGCCCGGGTCAAAGATGAACATCGCCCCGCCTTCGACGGAGCCGAATGTCGTCCAGCCGGAGAGCGAGCAGCCTGTGCCTTCGCCGGTCGCACCGACAGTCAATACCACCGGGCAGCCACAATAGCTTATACTTTAGAAGTAGTTTAGCAGATGTAAAAAGTTAAGTTCGTGGGGGAGCCCTCGTGTAAACATTTTTGTGTATTCAACGAACACAATCAGTTTTGTTTTTGTGATGGAATCACTTCGTTCGGGGAAGCTTGTCCCATTCGTTCCTTAGTTTTACCTTAGCATAATTTTGTTTTTTATTCTTTCTTTTTTGCACCTGCCCATTTGTCCCGTAGGCTACAACCTTAAGAGCCCGAGCGTGGCCCACGAGGCTCAGCTGCTCGTAACCGTAGGTAGAGGTAGGGTGCGATCGGTCGGAATATTTAAAGCAAAGCTACGTAAGGTAATCAAAGGAACGAACTAGCCTTTTGTTTTGGTAGGAAGGTATTTTACCCTATATTAGGAAACAAAAGGAGAGGTGGTATGACACCTTCGTGGAGCCCCTGAGCGACCTAGGCCGATAGTATTCGGGCTGGGGTGCTTTATAGGAGCAAACATTAAGTAAAAAATGGTAAGACCGAATTTTAGGGGAAGAAACGACGTAGCTGTTCACTGTTTCAAGTGTTGGTGAGAACGTTGCCATTGTCGTCCTTCAGTTGGTAGGTGCCGGTCAGATTACTTCGGTCACCGTATAGGGACTTTTAGTCATCCGCATCCTTGCCCACCACGTCCCCTTTCTTGGCTGCTTCCTCCTCACCCCTTCCTTCCTTCGGCCCACCGACCTGTCGCAGAAAGTACTTGAGGAGTTCACAGTCCTTGTAGAGGTGCTTGATGGGGTAGGCGTGGTTGGTGGATGGGCTCTCCATGAGCTTGTTGAAGTGGTCAGGCGGGCCCTGCTGGGGCTGCTTTCCCGTGCGATCAGTCACGGCGACTAATGCAGAGTTGGCCGGTCGGCGCTGATCCTTCTTGTTCTTTTTGCCCCTCTGAGTGGAGGGGCCCTCGTCCTGATCCTCGCGCTTGACCTTGCCTTTGTCCTGGCCTCCATTAAAGATTGCTCTGACCACCTCCTCGCCGAAGGCATGGTTTGTGGCGACGTTGAGCAGGTCACGGGTGGTACGAGGCTTTAGGCAGCCAAACTTGTGGATCAGGGACTCATAGGTTGTCCCAAAGAGGAATGCGCTAACGACGTTCGCGTCGATGACATCAGGGAGGGAGTTGCATCTTTTGGAGAACCTATAGATGTAATCCCATAGGGGCTCACTAGGCTCCTGCTGGCAGCTCTTGAGGTCCTAGGAGTTCCCAGGGTGGACATACGTCCCCTGGAAGTTCCCAACGAAGACCCTCTTGAGGTCCACCCAGTCGCGGATGCTGTCATGCAGGAGGAACTCGAGCCATTCTCAAACATGCTCCCCCATGTAGATGGGGAGGTACTGAATGATGAAGTGGTCATCATCCACCCCTCTGGCTCGGTAGGCGAGCTAGAAATCATCGAGCCATATACCAGGGTTTGTCTCCCTGATGTACTTGGCGATGTTGGTGGGTGGTTGGAAGTGCTGTGGGAACGACGCTATCTGGATGCGTCGGCCAAAGGCCCACAGTCTCGGGCCATTTGGGCTAGGACTCTGGTCGTCCAGCTGGCGACCATGTCTTGGGTGCGTTCTACCGCTCCCCCCAATGGTCCAGCCGAGGTCCATGTCGCCTGCCCTTACTACCGCCCGATGGATGTCATCATCATGCTGGGTCCGACACCGGTTGTTGATGACACTACAAGCGTCTTGGTTCGGCCCGAGCCGCTCATGCACAGGGGGCTGGTGTGGAGCAGGTGCTAGGTTAGACTGTGGCGTAGCTACGGCCTCCTGTGCCACGCTTGATGCCTATAGCAGTGAGCGGATGGAACGATTCGTTTGGTTCGTCCCCACTCCCCTGGTGGGGAGAGGGGCCGTGAGTCGGTGTCATGATGCGGAGCTCTTTGCCTGTTGAACGGCGGTGGTCTCCACCAGCACCCGGAGGTTCTAGTGGACCGCCCGCTCCTGGGGGTCGACAGGCTCGGGGATGCCATGTAGAAGCATCACCGTAGTGGCGATGTTCTGGTCGGCCCGGTCGAACTGTGGGGGATCATTCCCATCCATGATGTTGCGCTGGACCCGGCAGGCGCAACCCCGAGCGCCACTCACCGAGTCACGCGCATGGGGCGCACCGTGGCGTGCCAAGTGCGCCAGCACAGGTGGTGGCTGATTCTGCCACCTTTATCGTAGCTCCTCGCCATGCTCCTATGCACACATGAGGGCCCCCACACAAGGGTCCAGAGGGCTGTGGGTTTGTACAGACTCTGCTACCACCGGCGGCTGTCTCGGAGCATCCACCATAGCGCACTCCTAGGACGGACGGTGGCTAGGTGCCATGTTGCTAAAGCTAGAACCGTCGCTCTCAATCTCGTCATCCAGGAGCTCGTGGAAAGTGGTGGGAGCATAGCTCGCCATTCCCACGAATTCAGATGTGAAAGGGGGTGGCACCAGCGTCCTTCGGAGCCCCTGGGTGTACGCGTCTGTGGAGGATGCGAGGCCATAGGGGAACCGGTCATACGGTGGTTGCGGTGCGGACAACGCGATTCCTCTGGATAATCGGTGTAAGATAGTAAATAGCGAGTAAATAACAGCATGTACATTACTCATAGTGGGGTTTGAGCAGAGTGTTTGCTCAGAATGAAGCGCAGGTACCTCATCATTGAAGTCGTCGTGTGTCCTGGAGCCGATGGAGGGCGCCCCTTCGATAGGCGCCGAAACAAGTGCTTCTTCATGGAGGTGTAGTACGCCGAGCCGGTCGGCGACAAAGTCCAGGCTTCCGAAGAGGAAGGCCTGGGATAGCTCGAAGACGGGAGGCCCCCACATCCCAACAGATGAGAGTGCAGGGAACTCTAGTGAGCTAAAGCGACTCGTATCGCTTGAGCTCACCATGGCGATGGTGGCGGAAGGATGGGCCATCCGATGACCAAAAGTGTGAACGTACAACGTCTTCCCCATGGACGGTGCCAACTGTCAGTGTAGAAAGTGACCAACATGTAAATATTTGTAGTTTTGCTGTACGTTGTGATCGGATGTGGCCTAGCACTCAATAACATAGGGTTTATACTAGTTCAAGTAGCATGCCCTACGTCCAGTTTGAGTCGGTCGGTGACTTTATTCCTGAGCCCAGGTGCTCAAAGTTTGTAGTGGGGTTATAAACGGAAGGGAAAAAGATGGGTGGTGCAAGAGGTCCAGTCAGACCCTAGACCAGAGGGCTGAGAGAGACTAGAGGGTTGAGAGAGACTAGAGCTCCTACGCGCGCTGAGTATTTGAGCGTGTGCTCGTGGTTTGGACCTGGTGGTTCTGTTGTTGCGTGTTGAAATTGATCGTAAGTTGTCGTACTGCCCTATTTGGAGAGAGCGCATCCCCTTTTATAGATGAAGAGGACGACCTTACAAGAGAGAGAGAGTACATAAGCTACTAAGTCTTGCTGCTCACATTTGTCGGGTACAAGGTGATTGTAGGCACCCACAATACTGTTGATGTCAGACGCATGTGGGAGGTTTTACCATGTCCTACCAGGTATGGTAAATGTTAGTGCCCACAACACTGTGGATGCCCAGATAGATGTGGGGGGCCTTACCGTGTTTGCCTGGTATGGGAATTGATAGCGCCCATAACACTGTAGGGTAAAACTTTGGCGCCCACAACACTGCTTGGGTTCTGACATGCCTAGAAGGTTGCAGGGCACCCTTCTGACATGCCCTGTCTGCACTGTCCTGCAAGTGTATAGGGTACGGTTCTCGGTATTGTAGTTTGACTTGAACACCCTGTCTTACTTGCTCCACCTATTGCTTGGGTCCTTACCGAGCGGGCGTCCCCGGTCGGTTGGTCCCCAATCGGTTCTGACTATGATAGTCAGAGAAGAGCCGTAAGCAGAGGTTCGGCGCATCCCCGGTTGGAGACGCGGGTCAGAGTTGGAAGCGGTTGTTGACCAAGCCTTGCAGTCGGAGATGTGGGTCAGAGTCAGAAGTGAGCCATGCCTTCAGTCGGAGAGGCGGGCTGGAGTCGGAAGCGGGCACCGTTCCTTCTCGTCCAGGCCTTCCGGTCGGAGATTGGCTCTCCCTTTGGCCTATCGCTTGGTATTTGGGCCAGCCCAGGAGTTGCGCGTCGTTCGCAACATCATCTGCTGGGCCGAGCCTTTGCTAGGAAGCTGGTCCATGAGGGACCCTAGGTTTATGAACCCGACAAGGAGCTTGAAATGCTCTCCCTATTTGTGAACGAACACAGTGGATGCTCAAAAGATAACCGAAAAGAAACAACAAATCAACACACATGCATATGCAATGCAATACAAGAAAGTAAATCTAGTTGCTTGTCAAGTTTGATCCAAGGTTAAGCTTTTTCACACGCTTTTCGGTGGTTATCTTAACCATGTTAGACAAGCTCTAAGTGCATTACTAAAAATTAAACATAATTTATATTACAATGCAATGCAAGGGACAACACATGCTCATTTTTAGTGAAATTACTTAGGTCAAGCACATTGAGCTCATTCCTCAACCTACAAAAGGTAGCCTCATCTAGCGGTTTAGTGAAGACATCCGCCAATTGATCCTCGATCCTTATGCCTTTTAGTGATATATCATTCTTAGCAATATGATCTCTAAGGAAGTGATGACAGATATCTATGTGCTTGGTATGAGAGTGTTGAACCGGGTTGTTAGCAAGTTTTACCATGCTCTCATTATCACACAAAAGAGGTACCTTTTATAGAACTACACCATAGTCTAGTAGAGTTTGCTTTATGTAAAGGATTTGTGCACAACAAGTACCTGTGGCAATGTACTCTACCTCGGTGGTGGACAAGGCAACACTATTTTGCTTCTTAGAGGTCCAAGACACTACTGATCTACCAAGCAAATGGCACCCTCCGAATATGCTTTTTCTATCAATTTTGCAACCGGCATAATCTGAATCGGAATAGCCAACTAGTTGGAATCTAGCTCCTTTGGGATAAAAAAGACCAACGCTTGGTGTGTGCTTAAGGTACCTAAGGATTCTCTTAATGATAACTAAGTGAGCATCCTTAGGACTAGCTTGAAATCTAGCACACATACACACACTAAACATGATGTCGAGCCTAGATGCGGTCAAATATAACAAGCTACCAATCATAGAACGGTAGAGAGTTTGATCAACCGATTTACCTCCCTCATCTAGGTCGAGATGTCCATTAGATGGCATTGGTGTCTTGATTGGCTTATATTCATCCATTTTGAACCTCTTGAGGCGATCCTTGGTATACTTTTCTTGAGAGATGAAAATCCCTTCTCTCATTTGCTTGACTTGAAAATCAAGAAAGAATGTAAGCTCTCCAATCATAGACATCTCGAACTCCTTCGACATCAATTCACCAAACTCTTTGCAATAGTCTTTATTTGTTGAGCCAAATATGATATTATCAACATATACTTGACAAATGAAGATCTCTCCATCAAGCTTCTTGGTGAATAGTGTGGTGTCGACCTTCCCAATGGTGAAGCCCTTCTCAATGAGGAAATCCCAAAGATGCTTATACCAAGCTCTTAGGGCTTGCTTTAGCCCATATGGTACCTTGGACAACCAATAAACATGATTAGGATATCTAGGGTCTTTAAACTAGGGAGATTGATCAATATAGACTAGTTCATTTATGAAGCGATTTAAAAATGCACTTTTAACATCCATTTGATATAATTTCATTTCATGATGCGATGCATATGCAAGGAGGAAATGGATGGCTTCAAGTCTTGCAACCGGTGCAAAGGTCTCTCCAAAATCCAAACCTTCTACTTGAGAGAACCCCTTTCCAACTTGCCTTGCCTTGTTCCTCACAACAATGCCTTGATCATCTTGCTTATTGAGGAACACCCACTTTGTTCCAATGACTCTTGCATCTTATGGTCGCTCTGCAAGTGTCCAAACTTTATTGCGGGTGAAGTCATTCAATTCTTCATGCATGGCATTTATCTAATCCGGATCTTGAAGAGCTTCTTCTACATTCTTAGGCTCAAAGCAAGAAACAAACGAGTGATGTTTAATAAATGAAGCAAGTTTTTGAGAGCGAGTCATTACACCCTTTGAAGGACTCCCTATGATGAGATCTTGTGGATGTGCTTGAAGTAGAGGTGAATTTCTTCTATCAACCACTTGAGGAGGAGGTTGTGGAGCATCAACATCTTGAGCTTGTGCTACCATTTGGTCATGGAAGACATGAGTATCTTTATTTTCTAGTCTCCTATCTTTATCATCATTTTGTGGCACATTTGATGAAAAGGGTAGATCAATCACTTGTACATCATCTTCATCATCTTTGGGCTTGATGTCTCCACCTGGAATATTCTTCATAGCCACCCTCAATGGTTCATCACCTACATCATCAAGATTCTCATGTGCTCCTTGGGAGCCGTTAGATTCATCAAATTCCACATCATATGTTTCTTCAACCAAACCGGTGGCATGATTAAATACTCGATATGCTTTAGACTTTGATGAGTAACCAACAAGAAAACCAATATCACAACATCTTTAGAGCTTCCATAGGTGTTGTCACTTCTTGTAGATGTAGCATTTGCAACCAAACACCCGAAAGAATGAGACGTTTGGCTTCTTCCCATTGAGCAACTCATAAGGGGTCTTGCCAAGAAACTTTTCAAAAAATAGGCGGTTGGATGCATAGTATGCAGTGTTGATGGCTTCCAACCATAGATCTTGAGGTGTATTGTACTCATCAAGCATTGTTCTTGCAAGGGTAATTAGTGTCCGATTCTTTCTCTCTAGTACACCATTTTGTTGAGAAGTGTAGGTTGCGGAGACCTCATGCTTGATTCTAACTTCATCACAATATGCTTCAATGTTTGTGTTGTCAAACTCTTTCCCATTGTCACTTCTTATCTTCTTGAGCTTCACTTTAAATTCATTTTTGTGCTCTTTTGGCAAACTTCTTGAAACATGCGGCCACTTCAGTCTTATCATGAAGGAAGAACACCCAAGTGAATCTAGAGAAGTCATCAACTATCACAAGACAATAGAGGTGTTGACACAAAAATATGGTGATGCGATCAACACACAGCAAGCTGGATGATCTGAGTGGAACGAGACCAGAGATCTACTTAGCTTTAATACAGAACCAGCCGATTCTAAAAACTCAATGACGTGCCAGTCAATTTGACCTGCAATTGACAAAGAGAGAAAATCTTATCAGTAATTTAAGGTGTCGCACCAAACAGTTCCAAATGTATGGCTAGATAGCCAATTCAATAAGACTATCGACTAAATAGTCGATATCCGGCGTATCCATAAGAAGCGATATAAGAAACCATTATCGGCTAAATAGAACATGATCGATATAAAGAGTATAACATGCGAACAAATCGACTGTCTAATATAAATGAATCTACAAACAGTTTGAATCTAATCTATATCATCGACAGTGAGGTTCAATCAAATCGATGCAGCTATGATAATGATAACAAACTAAAGCCAAAGAATCTATAAAATCATCTATATATTGATAGATTCATGAAAACATGCTATATGCATGAGAGTATAGGGAAATCGGCTAAAATAGCGGATGTAGTCATAGCAAACAAATAGAGTACATATCTTGATCATGAACGAGACCACTAATCGATAACTTCTAATCTAAAGTCTTACCAGTGAGGTTTGACCGGATCGATGCAGCTATGGTAGTGTCATTAGATTAGATCTTATTAACTAGTCAGTTTATTTAAGATTGAAACATGTCTTTGGATGCATACTATGTTTGACTGGAATAGAGATAAAATAACCGATCTAGCGAAACTAAGCCATCAATTATAAGATTTGAAGCATGACCAGATCAAAGGACGACCAATTAAGATGATATGATGCTGATCTATCTCTATCTCAATCGGATGATTTTGTTATAATTAATAAAACATTAATTATAGCAAGATCGATAACTAGTGAATCAACCAAAAACAACAAAAAAATCTTACTAATCTTAGTATATTGGATATCTGGTGATATTGTATTAAATAATAAGTTATTTAACACAAGATCGGTAACTTTAATCTATATTATGATTCATAAGAGATCAATTAGCTGGTGTAGCCTTACAAACTACGATACAGATCGATAGCTAACTTATATTATGACTCATAAAAGATCAATCAGCTGCTATAGCTTTACAAGCACAATACAAGTCATGACAGTACTCATAAGCAAGCTGAAGATCGATCAGTCGATGCAGCCATGTTGGCTGAAGAACATGTCGAGATCTATAGTACTCCTACTCCTAATGCGATGGCGAAAGCCAAAAAGATTGTATTGATTGTGTGTTCGTTCTTTTTTACAATAACCTAGGTCTAATATTTATACCCAGAACCTAAACATAAATCATACTCAAATACGACTCATTATAATTCTTGGAATAAAAGAAAACTCCACAACTTAATAATAACCTGGACCCCACTTTTTCTTATTTGTAGAGTTCGACACATCTTCCTGGCGCCACTCAAACATAGCCCATTGAAGCTGTCTGCTGACGTCATCCATAAAATAGTCGATTCTAACATCACATCTAAATCAGCTGATATCGATTCATATCTAATCGATTCCTTGATGACATAATCTTGGAAGCTTCGAGTTCCTGCGTTCTTCTTCCCAAATTTTGGTGTAAACACATGCCCCCAATTTTGGGGAAAAAATAATTTTATTCCAAAATTCCTATGTATCTGTTCACCGTGTTGCAACCGCTCATTCCAAAATAAACGCATGGCTCCTGATCTCTCAGGCCAAATTCTATATAATACCCCAACAATATCATTTCTAGTTCGCTCGGCCTGCTTTTTTCCCCCTTGTTTCTCGAACAAACTTCAATAGCCAATAGCCTTAACCCTAGCAAATCCTCTGCTCTACCAAGCTGCCGTTCAAGTAACCTTGCTCCTCCTAGGGCCGACAAGCCCTCCAATGTTGCATCTACTGCCATCCCCATGCTAGATTCGTCATTGGACTCCTCTGACTCCTACACCAGCGATGACGCCCGACGCTTCCTCCAAGAATGGAGGGCGACCAAGGACTGTTACTCCAAGACAACTTAGGAGAATGGTCAGTTTGAGATCCACCTCGAGGTCTCTCAAGCGGCCCTCCTCGCCACCTAGGAAGAAACCAACACCGCCCGGTGCGGTTGGCTGAGTCCGACGCCATGGTGGTGGGTAAGATGGATTCCAAGAAAACCTATGTTATTATTTTCTCTACCTTTGTCTTGATAGTTTCTTTGTTTCTGTGATTGCCAGCCCTGACGGTGTAGTTGGAGAACCTCCAACTGGCATCGAACGTGGCTACAAGAGATCACCCTCCATGGCATCCACCACGGTGCAATAGTGGCCTTGGCCAAGGCGTAGGTCCAGACCGGGCATGAGCTCCGCACCATGGAGCCAGGCTTCTCGATGGCCGACGACCCCAACATACACGAGGAGTTGATCAAGGACTTCAATGATGTGGCTGCGGCCATCGTGGACATTACATCCGCCCAGGATATGATTAATAAAGTTTTTGATTAGTTTGTACTAGAAACAAACTATCAATGAATAAAATTTCTACTTCTCTTTATGAATGTGTTTCTGAATCTACTGAAATATAAATCTGATTGTCTTTGTGTGTGTTTTTGCTCTATAGGTGATACATATCATATCGACTTTTCCCCTTAGGGCTAATTTTTGAACTAAAGGCGATACCCTCCTGGTTTCGACTATTAGAGCCGATGACCAAACAAATCGGCTATCAAGTATTAATCCAAATGCTAGGATAATACTTCTTTAGGAATTTTCCATTGATTGCTCTATCAAATTCCTGTTCCCCTTCTAACGTTTCCAAAATATAAGCATTGCCTGGCGCACAACGTTTAATCCGATAAGGACCTTCCCAATTAGACGACCATTTGCCAAACCTGCTGTCTTTAGACCTAATCAGCAATCTTACTTTCCAAACTAACTCTCCTTCGCAAAACTATTTGTTCTTGAACTTTTTATTATAATGCCTTGCAACCCTTCATTTATTGGCCTTAATATTTTCAAGAGCGCGCAGCCGATGACAACTTAAGTCCTCCAAATCATCCATCATAAGGTTTTTATAGACTTCGGCTATCAAATTATTTTGCAATGTAACACGTCTTGATCTAGTCTGAATCTCCCAAGAAAGAACAACATTATGCCCATATACTAACTCATAAGGTAATGATTTAATCGATCCATGGCAAGCCATCCTATATGCCCACAATGCTTCATTAAGTGTCAAGTACCACTTCCTTGGTTGCTCTTCAATTTTCTTCTTAATCAACTTAATCAAAATTTGATTGGATGCCTCTACCTAGCCATTAGCTTGAGCATAATAAGGATAAGAATTTAGTAATTTAATTCCCATACTGGCATCAAAATCTCTAAATTCTTCTGATATGAACATTGTCCCTTAATCAGTAGTAATGGTTTGAGGAATCTCAAATCGATAAACAATATGCTCCCTGACAAAATCAACCATATTCTTTAAAGTTACTGTTTTCAATGGAATCGCCTCAACCCACTTAGTAAAATAATATGTTGCTACCAATTCAAACTTGTGCCCTCTACTTGAAGGTGGAAAAATCTGACCAATCAAATCAATACCCCAGCCTCGGAATGACCATGGCTTAATTATTGGGTTCATAGCTGATGCAGGCAATTTCTGAACATTACCAAAATACTGACAATCCTGACAGCCCTTGTATTATTTAAGACAATCTTCTAATATTGTTAGCTAGAAATATCCGGACCTGTGAATAACCCATTTCATTTTATAACCTGATTGATGAGCTCCACATATTCCTTCATGTACTTCTCCCATTGATACTCTTGTTTCTTCTTGACTTAAACATTTAAGCAAAACTCCATCGACTATTTTATAATATAACTGATCATCTAACAAAACATACTTAGTCGATTTATATCTCAATTTTCTAGTAACCTTCTACGATGGATTCCTGAGGTAATCGGCTATCTCAACTCTCCAATCATTAGCCAAAGTTTCACTGCTTAAAATCTCCTAGAACATCCGATTGCCTGATGCACTCTGAGCTAATCGATTGGCATCCTGATTCTATGCTCTTGGAATATGCTGAAGAGAAGTATGGGGAAACTCTTCAAGTAACTTTCGACATTCAACATGGTAACCCCTTAGAATATCATTTTTACATTCATACAGGCTGATCAACTAATTAATAACCAACTGTGAATCTCTAAATATTTCAATTGACTTAGCCTTTACTTTTTGAAGAAGTTGAAGTCCCTTAAGAATAGCTTTATATTCTGCTTGATTATTGGTGGTCATTGGTTTGGTTTGAAATGCAAACCCAAAACTTGCCCCCGAGGCAAAATAATAACAATACCAATGCCACCCCCTTGCTTGCACGATGATCCATCAAAGAATAATATCCAAGGCATAGGTTCGACATAGCCGATGCTTGGTTCATGATGTTGAGTAACAAAATCGGCCATTACTAGCCCTTTGACTGCTTTAGCCAATTCATACCTCAAATCAAATTATGATAATGCAAGAATCTACTTCCCCATTCTCCCATTTAATATCGGCATTGACAATATGTGTTTGATCACATCAGCTTTAGACATAACTGTACACTCAGCCGATAATAAATAATGTCGTAATTTAGTGTAGGAGAAATACAAGCATAAGCATAACTTTTCAAATAGGGAAATATCTTGTTTCTAGATCCAAAAGTCTTCTACTTAAATAGAAAATGACCCATTCCTTTTCTTTAAACTCTTGCATCAAGGCCGATCCAATCGTTTGGCTATCGGCCGACACATACAACTTAAAAGGCTTACCTTACTAAAGAGGAACCAGCGCAGGTGGAGATTTCATATACTCTTTTATCTCCTCAAACACTTTTTGTTGTATGTCACCCCATTTAAATTCTTGATCATTTTTCAACTTCAACATAGGAGAAAATGGTAGAATCCTTTCTGATATATTTGAAATAAACCTTCTGATAAAATTAATCTTACCGAGCAGAGATTGTAATTCTGTTTTATTAGTTGGAGATATTGCCTCATCAGTTGCTCTCATACTTTTCTGACCAATCTCAATTCCTCTCTCGTGGACCATAAAACCCAAAAATTGTCCAGCTGACACTCCAAAGGCACACTTATTAGGATTCATCTTTAAACCATATTTTCTTGTGTACTCCAAAATCTCCCGAAAATCAGCTAGATCTTCTTTGTACCCTTTGGATTTCACCACAACATCATCAATATAGATTTCAATAATCTTGTCAATCAACTTATGGAAAATATAATTCATTGCCCTCTAATAAGTTGCACCAGCATTCTTCAATCCAAAAGTCATCACAACCCATTCAAATAAGCCGATTGCGTCGATGCACCAAAATACTATTTTTGCTATGTCTTTCTCAGCCATAAAAATTTGATTATAACCTGCATTACCATCCATGAAACTAATTACCTTGTGCTCGACCGCTGCATCTACCAACATATCGGCTATTGACATTGGATAACCATCCATCGGTGTAGCCTTGTTCAAATCTCTAAAATCAATACAGACTCAACTTCCTATTTTTCTTATACATAGGAACTACACTCGATATCCACTCTGCATATCGGCAAGGTCGGATAAACTTTGCTTCTAGTAATCTTTTAGTCTCCTTCTTAATGTCATCAAGAACATTTGGATTAAATCTCCTTGGAGCTTGTTTAAATGGCCGATATCCAGGTTTGATTGGCAACCGATGTTCAACAATTGACCAATCTAAACTAGGAATTTCATAATATTCCCAAGCAAAACAATCTTTAAATTCCTTTAACAAATCTATCAATTCTTGCTTATACTCGGTATCCAACTTAGTACTTACATACGTCGGCCTAGGCCTATCTCCAAGACCAATATCTATTTCTTCTAACTCATCGGCCGACGTAAAGCCATGTTCTAGTTCACCATCTGTACCATCTATTAGATTATACATTAAAATAAACTTTCAGAGCCAACTGCTCGGATCGGCTATTGGCCTTCATCATTGATTCTAATGAAGCCTCCTTCCCATTGCTTGCCAGAAAAACACTCAAAATCTTCTAGTTCCCAATACATTGGATCAGCTGTTGCTATACTCATAGAATCATCAGCATGAACTAGCTCAACATTGTCTCCATGCCACTAAATCAAGCATTGATGCAAAGTCGATGGTACACAATAATTGGCATGAATCCAATCACGACCAATGAGTAAACTGTATGAACCCTTTCCATCAATGACAAAGAATGTAGTGAGTAAAGTCTTGCTTCCAATTGTTGATTCAACATTCATTGCCCCCTAGTCTTGGATGTATTACCCCCAAAATCCTTAAGCATCATGTCAGTCTCAATCAGATCTTCTAGTCCTTTACCAAGCTTGCGAAAAGTAGTATAAGGCATCATATTAACAGAAGCACCTCCATCAACCAACATTTTACTCATCGGCTTCCCATCTACAAAACCTTTCACATATAAAGCCTTCAAATGCCAATGCTCAATTAGTTTATCAAATATAGCTTGTTGTATCAATATCAACTGGGCTGCCATCTCTTCATATTCTGATTCATCAAAATTCGAAAAAACTTCTTGATCTGCTAGAGCCTTAAATTTAGATAGTAAAAGAAAAGCCATTCGAATATTAGCCGATGGTTGATCCTTATCGGTTGTTTGTTTAGCATTCCATACTTCCGGTTTACTAGATTTCTGAGCCTATTCTAATTCTCTGCTCCTTAAGCGTTGTACTCTTATCTTCTAACTTCATGTTAAACCTCCTAGACACCACTATCCTTCCCGCCAAACATACTTTTCGTCATCTTCTTCTTCGTAATCGGCCCAGTTCTGATCAACAACTCGCTTTCTAAGCCGATCATGAACGCTTCTATTTTTTAAGCGCCAATCCACATCATTACGTTGATATTCAATTCGATCATAGATAGACAAGTGGTTGACTTAAGATTGCCTAAAGTCCCAATATTATTTGCTACATTTTGGGCAATTATTTCTAGTAGGCAATCTCAAACCTTCGTTCCAACAATGTATGAAGAAAAGGCAATTCCAATGTAACTCACCTTATTTTCTTTCACATCTCTCTTCTTCTCGTTGATGTTGATATTCCTTCTCTTCTAACCAGCACTGATAATCTTTCTCCTTCTGCCATTGCCATTTATTCAATAGAATTCAAGATGTAACACGTGGTCTCATCGCACCATCTCTCGACGTTTCTCCCTGCTCATATCGGCTCTTTTGTTGGTCACGACGCCTTTTAATTTCTCTATATTCATCAGCCGATATTTGTCTCTGGATCTACTGTTCTAGTTTCTCTTGCCCTGGCTGATGTTAAAACTTTAGTTTTACCTTTGAACAACTTAGCATCAACCATATTCTGATCTGTTGAGAAAGGATTATCATCAACTTTTATTTTTCGAGCTGTATCAAATTTAAGCTTCCCTTGTTGAATAGCCCTCTAAATATGCTGCCAAAAAATCCTGCAATCATTAGTAGTATGAGAAGTAGTGTTATGGTACTTATAGAACTTCTTATTCTTGAATTGATTAGGACGTAATATAACATGATTGCCAGTCAGTTTAATCTATCCCTTCTCAAGCAAGAAATAAAAAAGGTTGTCTGCTTTTGTAACATCAAAATCATAACTTTCTTCAACTTCTTTTCCCCAAGGATTTAGAACCATTACTATCTTTTTATCCCAATTCCATTTAGCTGTGGCAATTTCCTCTTCTTCATCATCATCATCATCGACTAAATATGGATTATAAGCTTCAGCGATTGGCAGTATTCTTCTGGAATTAGGTATCTCTGCGCATATTCTAGAATTGGCTATTAAGTGCTGCCACCCATTGAGCCAATTGACCTAAATTGTCAAATTCTTGCCCAAGCAACTTTTTTCTCCATGTTGACAACATTCCTTGAACGGCCAACGCAGCTAGATGATCATCAGTCAGATTCAATGAAAAGCATAAGTTTCTTATTTCTTGGAACCTCTGAAGGAACTCAGCACCCGATTCATTAGCTCTTTGCTTTATAGTTGTCAAATCTATGATCTTTCTTTCCCCTATCCCAGTGTAGAAATATGTATGAAATTTCTTTTTAAGATCACTCTAATTAGCAATAGAATTAACCGCTAGTGATGCAAACCAAGTGAAAGCTGGTCCTAACAGGGACAAAGAAAAGAAACGAACTTGATGCGCTTCCTCAATAGAGGCTTCTCCCAACTGAGTAAGATATCGATTGACATGTTCTATTGTACATGTGCTATCTTAACCAGTGAAGTTAGCAAATTCTGAAAGCCTGTAATTCATAGGAAGGGCCACTAAATCATATCACTCTGGATATAGACGTTTGTACAAAAAGGTCTACCATTTTGGTTTTAAACCAAACTGATTTTTCATCATTTCGGTTACTCCGAGTAACAATTCATCACCATTTGAGTTTGAATTTCTTAGCAATTGCTGACCCATCTAGAGATTGAAATTCTGAGCACCTTGATATCCTAGATTTAGAATCATATTGAGAGCATTATAATCTAAACCATAATGATATCCTTGTAGAATATCTATCTGTCGAGCCCCTTGTTGATTTAATGCTTGAAATCTCTGATTGAAAACATTAGGATCTATATCTCTACGAATCCTTTGAACTAATGGTGCTATTTTTTGAGCCGACGGTGGTATTTGGCCTGACGTACCAAAATTAACCATCTGATTCTGAACTTGCCCTGTCGACTATTGCATATGCTGCACTAATGATCCAGGATTATATTGCATTTGATTAATATTAGCATCTTGAATTTTCTCAGATGAATTATGAATTGCCTGGGCATCATCACTCTTAGCTAGTGCTACTTCTTGATGGCTAGTACCAGCTTGATTAGTCCCCTAAGTCGACGGATGTGGAATATTGTAATAAGCCGGTCCAACCTGATCAAGTGGAAATCTATGAAACACCTCCTTCATGGTATTATGGAATGTATTCAAGAAAGTTGTATTATGATTCAGCATTGCATCATGAACAGATTTGTTGATAGCTTCTACAAAGAAACGCCTATCATCAGCTTCGTCTGTATCTGATTGTCCTTGCATCAAAACTCTCGGCAGTGGATATTTCTGAATAACTTTATTGTCACGTGTTTTGGTGTATGGCAACAAACACTTGTTCTAAAACTCCTCTATAGCCTTACCAATGACATCTTCATCCTCATTAGGTAAGTCTTCATAAGGCACCATAAGAATGTCCTTGTTGTTGTGAACCGCCATGACAATTGTGTTCCCACCGAGCGTGCCAAAAAGTGTGTTGACATAAAAATATGATGATGTGATCAACACACAGCAAGCCGGATGATCTGAGTGAAACAAGACCAGAGATCTGCTTGGCTTCAATACAGAATCAGCCGATTTTGAAAACCCAATGACATGCCAATCAATTTGACCTGCAATTGACAAGGAGAGAAAATCTTATCAGTGATTTAAGGTGAAACATATCAGTGTCGCACCAGATAGTTCCAAATGTATGGCTAGATAGCCGATTCAATAAGGCTATCGACTAAATAGTCGATATCTGGCGTATCCATAAGAAGCGATATAAGAAAGCATCATCGGCTAAATGGAACATGATCGATATAAAGTGTCGAGCCTATAAGTTTGATGAAAAGAGTATAACATGCTAACAAATCGACTGTCTAATATAAATGAATCTACAAACAGTTTGAATCTAATCTATTATCATCCACAGCGAGGTTCGATTGGATCGATGCAGCTATGATAATGATAACAAACTAAAGCCGAAGAATCTATAAAACCATCTATATGTTGACAGATTCATGAAAACATGCTATATGCGTGAAAGTATAGGCAAATTGGCTAAAATAGCCGATGCAGTCATAGCAAACAAACAGAGTACATATCTTGGTCATGAACAAGACCACTAATCAATAACTTCTAATCTAAAGTCTTACCAGTGAGGTTCGATCGGATCGATGCAGCTATGATAGTGTCATTAGATTAGATCTCATTAACTATTGAGTTTATTCAAGATTGAAACATGTCTTTGGATGCAAACTATGTTTGACTAGAATAGAGATAAAATAGTCGATCTAGAGGAATTAAGCCATCAATTATAAGATTTGAAGCATGACCTGATCAAAGGATGACCAATTAAGATGATATGATGCCAATCTATCTCTATCTCAATCGGATGATTTTATTATAATTAATAAAATATGAATTATAGCAAGATCAATAACTGGTGAATCAACCAAAAATAGCAAGAAAAATCTTACTAATAGCAGATTCGATAACTGGTGATATTGTATTAAACAACAAGTTATTTAACACAAGATCGATAACTTTGATCTATATTATGATTCGTAAGAGATCAATAAGCTGATGCAGCCTTACAAACTACAATACAGATCGATAACTAACTTATATTATGACTCAAAAGATCAATCAGCTAATGCAGCTTTACAAGCACAATACAAGTCATGACGGTACTCACAAGCAAGCTAGAGGTCGATCAATCGATGTAGCCATGTTTGTTGAAGAACTCACCGAGATCTACAGTACTCCTACTCCTAATGCGATGGCGAAAGCCGAAAAGATTGTATTGATTGTGTGTTTATACTTTTTTCCAATAACTAGGGTCTAATATTTATACCCAAAACCTAAACATAAATCCTACTCAAATATGACTCATTACAATTCTTGGAATAAAAGAAAACTCTCTACCTTAATAATAACCTGGACCCCAATTTTCATTATTTGTAGAGTCTGACACATCTTTCTGGCACCACTCAAACATAGCCCATTGACGTCGTCTACTGACGTTATCCATAAAATAGCCGATTATAAGATCACATCTAAATCAGCTAATACCGATTAACATCTAATCGATTCCTTGATGACACAATCATAGAAGCTTTGAGTTCCCGCGTTCTTCTTTCCAAATTTTGGTGTAAACAAGAGGTTGTGTCCCAAACTCTTATAGCCCTTCTCAATGAGGAAATCCCAAATATGCTCATACTAAGCTTTTGGGGCTTACTTTAACCCATATAGTACGTTGGATAACCTATAAAAATGATTAGGATATCTAGGGTCTTCAAACCTGGGAGGTTGATCAACATAGACTAGTTTATTTATGAAGTCATTTAAAAATGCACTTTTAACATCCATTTGATATAATTTCATTTCATGACGCGATACATATGCAAGGAGGATACAGATGGCTTCAAGTCTTGTAGCCAGTGTAAAGGTCTCTCTAAAATCCAAATCTTCAACTTGAGAGAACCCCTTTACAACTAGCCTTGCCTTATTCCTCACAACAATGCCTTGATCATCTTGCTTATTGCGGAACACCCACTTTGTTCCAATGACTCTTGTATCTTATGGTTGCTCTTCAAGTGTCCAAACTTCATTGCAGGTGAAGTTGTTCAATTCTTCATGCATGGTATTTATCCAATCCGGATCTTAAAGAGCTTCTTCTACATTCTTAGGCTCAATGTAAAAAACAAACGAGTGATGTTCAACAAATGAAGCAAGTTTTTGAGAGCGAGTCATTACACCCTTTGAAGGACTCCCTATGATGAGATCTTGTGGATGTGCTTGAAGTAGAGGCAAATTTCTTCTATCAACCACTTGAGGAGGAGGTTGTGGGGCATCAATATCTTGAGCTTGTGCTACCATTTGGTCATGGGAGACATCAAGATCTTTATTTTCTACTCTCCTATCTTTATCATCATCTTGTGGCACATTTAATGAAGAGGGTGGATCAATCACTTGTACATCATCTTCATCATCTTTGGGCTTGATGTCTCCAACTAGAATGTTCTTCATGGCCTCCCTCAATGGTTCATCACCTACATCATCAAGATTCTCATGTGCTCCTTGGGAGCCATTAGATTCATCAAATTCCACATCATATGTTTCTTCAACCAAGCCGGTGAGATGATTAAATACTCGATGTGCCTTGGACTTTGATGAGTAACCAATAAGAAAACCAATATCACAACGTCTTTGAAACTTCCCTAGGTGTTGCTGCTTCTTATAGATGTAGCATTTGCAACCAAATACCCAGAAGAATAAGACGTCTGGTTTCTTCCTATTGAGCAACTCATAAGGAGTCTTGCCAAGAAACTTTTCAAAAAATAGGCAGTTGGATGCATAGCATACGGTGTTGATGGTTTCTGACCATAGATCTTGAGGTGTATTGTACTCATCAAGCATTGTTCTTGCAAGGGTAATTAGTGTTCAGTTCTTTCTCTCTACTACACCATTTTGTTGAGGAGTGTAGGTTGCACAGACCTCATGCTTGATCTCAACTTCATCACAATATGCTTCAATATTTGTGTTGTCAAACTCTTTCCCATTGTCACTTCTTATCTTCTTGAGCTTCACTTCAAATTCATTTTGTGCTCTTTTGGCAAACTTCTTGAAACATGCGGCCATTTCGGTCTTGTCATGAAGGAAGAACACCCAAGTGAATCTAGAGTAGTCATCAACTATCACAAGACAATAGAGGTTGCCTCCCAAACTCTTATAAGTTGTTAGTCCAAATAAATTCATGTGGAGATGCTCTAGCACTCTTGTTGTTGACATGTAAGCTTTGGTTGGATGAGTGTTTGCAACTGGCTTGCCCGCTTGACATGCACTACAAAGCTTGTCCTTCTCAAATTTCACATCCTTCAAACCTCACACCAACTTATTCTTTATTAACTTCTTGAGTGAGCTCATCCCTACATGTGCATGTCTTCTATGCCAAAGCCACTGAAAGCATCTAGGCCCCTAGTTGGATTTCGGTGATTAATGTCAATACAAGATTACTATGACTAACGTGTGTTTTGCAGAGGCAATTAAGTTAGGTCATGGTAATGGAGATCGATTGGGCAATCGAGGTTGTCATGCCCCTACGATGGAAATCGTTTCGGTTTTCAAAGGATGGACGACAAGGTTAAGGATAACTAGTTCTAAGTGTCGATTGGAGTTGGAGAGACACTTAGAGTAGTTTAGGACTTTGTTTTTCCTTTGGCCGTACTATGAAGGGGGGTATGAACGAGTAGCTTGACCTAGTTGAGTCTAGTGAGTTAGGTGTGGTGCACACTTGTTAAAACTAGCTCTAGGTAGCTCCTATGAATGCCTAAGATCCTTTGGAGCAAACTTCATTCACATATGTTCGAAAGTTGAAAGTGAATGGAGGGTCAAACACTGACCGGACGCTGGCTCCGGTGCGACCGGACGCTGGCCGCAGGGTCCGGTCAGTTCGTTTGACTGAGGTGGTTAAGTCTGTTGTGACCGGACGCTGGAAGGTTGTGTGATCGGACGCTGAGGGCTAGCGTCCGGTCGACTCCAGTAAGGGTCCAGACTTGGAAAAGAGTGACCGGACGCGTCCGGTCAGTGTGACCGGACCCTGTGTATCCAGCGTCCGGTCGTTTACAGTAAGCATCCAAGAGTGACCGGACGCGTTCGGTCGGTACTGACCGGACCCTGGCAGCGTCCGGTCATCACTTGAAAACTGGTTCGTGGGTTGAACTGACCGGAGCGTCTGGTCATCACGACCGGAGCGTCCGGTCACCCCGCAGAAGTTCATAACGGTTAGTTTTTCAGGCTGCCTTATAAATAGAAGCTCCACTCGTGAGTGGAGTAACTTTTGCTCATTCCAACAGCTGAGAAACACGTTTGTGAGTGCCAAGAAGAGCAAGGTCCTAGTGAGGTGTTTGTGATTTGAGAATCCAAGAGAGTAGCCTCACTAGCAAATCAAGAGTAGCAAAGTGTGCATCCATCTTCTCATTAGGCTTCGCGTGGTCAAGTGAGAGTTCGTGCTTGTTACTCTTGGTGATCGCCATCACCTAGACGGCTTGGTGGTGATTGGGAGTTTGGTGTTCACCCGGCGGAGCTTGTGGGTGACCCAACTCAAGTTGTGAGCGGCTTTGGGTGATTCGCCGCGACGGAGTGTCGAAGAATCAACCCATAGAGAGCACTTGATCCTTGCGCGGATCAAGGGGGAGCTTCACCCTTGCGCGGGTGCTCCAACGAGGACTAGTGGAGAGTGGCGACTCTTCGATACCTCGGCAAAACATCGCCGCGTTCATTTCTCTCCCTATTTACTTTGAGCACTTACTTTGAGTATTTACTTTGAGCAATTCAATACTTGTTTTACATCCATAGAATTGCTTGCTTGAGTAAGGTTGGAACATAGGTGGTGAGTTCGTTGTGCTTTAGTTTGATAGAAACACTTTTCTAGGCACAAGGGGTTAATTGGGCTATCCGTAGGATTTGTTTATTGCAAGAGAATTTCGAATTAGCCCAATTCACCCCCCCTCTTGGGCATCTTGATCCTTTCAATTGGTATCGGAGCCTCGTGCTCACGTTTTTAAGCTTAATCGCTTAGAGCAAGATGTCTCACGGGGATGGACCTCCTCCTATCTTTGAGGGAGATGATTTTCCATATTGGAAAATCCGCATGGAGGCATACTTAGAAGCTCTAGATGTTGGAATTCTTAGAGCCGCCTCTCAAGGGTTTCCCGCACCTAGGAATGCCGCACAACTTCAAGGCGATGAAGTGAATTATGAAAAATGGAATGCAAAGGCCCGCAACACCATTTTTAGAGGCCTTTGCAAAGAGGTGTTCAATCGTGTAAGGAACCACAAAGACGCCCATGCTCTATGGTCGGACGTTTGTGCGCTCCATGAGGGAACTAAGAGTGAGCGTGAGGAACGCTATCATCTTGTGATTAAAAAGCTAAATTCTTTTGAGATGTTTCCCAAAGAAAGTGCTAATGAGATGTACTCTCGATTAAATGTTCTTGTAGAGGAAGTCAATGGGCTTGGACTAACTCAAATGTCACCATCCGATGTTGTGAGAAAAATCTTGAGTGTCCTCCCCATTGATAAATACGGGCACATTGTGACCGTGCTACATCAAGGTGATCTTTCCACCGCTACACCGACACAAATCTTGGGAAAGATCAATGCTCATGAGATGTACATGCACATAACACCACAAGATGGCTCATCCTCTACAAAGAAGAAAGAGAAGGACTTAGCATTCAAAGCTAGCCAAGACAAGGGCAAAGCAAAACTTGAGTATGAGAGCTCAAGTGATGAAGATGATGAAGAAAGCCTTGCCCTCATGGTGAAGAAGACCACCAAGATGCTAAAAAGGCTAAATAAGAGTGGCATCAAGTTTGATGGCAAGAAGAAGAAGTTCTTCACAAGCTCAAGAAGAAAGCCAATCTCCGAGATGGATTGCTACAATTGTGGCGAGCTTGGCCATCTAGCTCATCAATGCACAAAGCCCAAGAAAGACAAGTTCAAGAACAAGGGCAAGAAAGATGATTCAAGTGATGAAGATGAAAAGAAGAAGAACAAGCCATACAAGAAGAGAGATGGCAAAAAGAGGGACTTCTACAAGAAGAAGAAGAGTGGCAAGGCCTATATTGTAGGTGATTGGCTCACGGACATTGATTCATCAAGTGGATCATCCGATGATGAGAGTGACGATGAAAAAGTGGCCGCCATTGCTATTGATCTTGCATCTTCACCGCCACCATCGCCATCATCCTCTACACACCTATGCCTTATGGCCAAAGGTGAACGCAAGGTAACTAAGAGTGATGATAGTAGTGATGATGAACATGCTAGTGATGATGATAGTGATAGCGATGATGATGACTCACCTACATATGATGATCTTGTCAAAATACTAAGAAAATATACTAAGATCATTAGAAAGAGTAGAGCTACAAATGAAAAACTTGATGCTAAAAATGATTCACTCTTAGCTAAGTGTGATACATTAGAAAAGGCTAATGATGAGCTCAAAGAAACAAATGATTCTATATCATCCAAACTCAAGGAGATCAAATCCTCTAAGAAAGAGCTTAAAGATAAAAATGATAAACTTGAGTGGGTGCACAATGAGCTTGTCACTAGTCACCATAAGCTAAAAGATGAATATACAACTCTAAAGATCAATTATGATACCCTTATTATTGCACAAGAATTCTTACCAAATGAGCCACATGATGCTACTAACCATGTTGTTAAGATTGATATAGCTACCTCATGTGATGATTTAATTGATGAAAGCATTGAGCATGGATCTAGTAGCAAGGGCAAGCAAGTGGTTGAGTGCAATGACTATGATGAGTTTGTCAAGCTCAAGAGTGACAATGAGAAGCTCATGAAAGATCTTGAAGAGATGAAAAGTCACAACACCATTGTGCTAGAAACTCTTGATCATGACAAAGAGGTGATCCTTGAGAATGAGAAGCTAAAAGAAGAAATCAAGAAACTCAAGGAGGAGAAGAACAATGATATTCTCAAGGAAGAAAATAAGAAGCTCAAGATGGAGAAAGAGCATCTCAAGGTGGGATTGAGCAAGTTTGCTAGAGGCAAGCATCTCCAAAGTGAGCTACTCATGAATACCGTCATGAAGATGGATAGAAGTGGTATTGGATATATGGCAAGTGTAGAGAAGAAGAAGGCTCAAGCTCAACACCAACAATCAAAGCCAAAGCCAAAGCCAAAGAGATGTTTTGAGTGTGGACAAGAAGGCCACTTTGCTCATGAGTGTCAAACTCCACCACCACAACCCTTGCCCAAGCATGCTAGACCCTTTGCTTTCAATGCTCACTACATGCTTAGAAAAGATTCGAGTGGAAAGATGAAAGTCATGTTCTTAGGTCCCCCCAACAAGAGTAGGCCTAAGAAAATTTGGGTGGCTAAGTCACTTGTTGAGAAGGTGAAGGGCCCTCAACAAGCTTGGATCCCTAAAGCTTGAATCTCTTGTGTGTAGGTGAACTACAAGACCGGTGGAAGTCATTGGGTTATTGATAGTGGTTGCACTCAACACATGACCGGTGATCCACGTATGTTCACCTCACTAGATGAAGAGGTAGATGGACAAGAGAAAATAACATTTGGAGATAATTCAAAGGGCAAGGTCAAAGGATTGGGCAAAGTGGCAATATCAAATGATCATTCCATCTCCAATGTGCTCTATGTTGCTTCATTGAGCTTCAACTTGCTATCCGTTGGGCAATTGTGTGATCTTGGCTTTCAATGCTTATTCACCGAGAAGGAGGTTGTTGTATCCAAGGTAGATGACAATCAAGTGATATTCAATGGATTTAGATACAACAACTTATATCTAGTTGACTTCACCTCCGAAGATGCAAACTTGAAGACTTGCCTATTCACCAAAACAACACTTGGGTGGCTATGGCATAGAAGACTTGCTCATGTTGGGATGAGCTCACTCAAGAAGCTTATGAAGAATGATTTGGTGAGAGGGTTGAAGGATGTGAAATTTGAGAAGGACAAGCTTTGTAGTGCATGTCAAGCCGGCAAGCAAGTTGCAAACACTCATCCAACCAAAGCCTTCATGTCAACCACAAGAGTGCTAGAACTTCTACACATGGATTTATTTGGACCAACAACATACAAGAGTTTGGGAGGAAATCTCTATTGTCTTGTGATTGTGGATGACTATTCAAGATATACATGGGTATTCTTCCTTCATGACAAATCCGAAGTTGCATCTTGTTTCAAGAAGTTTGCCAAGAGAGCTCAAAATGAATTTGAAGTAAAGCTCAAGAAGATAAGAAGTGACAATGGCAAAGAATTTGACAACACAAACATAGAAGCTTATTGTGATGAAGTTGGAATCAAACATGAAGTCTCCGCAACCTATACTCCTCAACAAAATGGTGTAGTTGAGAGGAAGAACCGGACTTTGATCACTCTTGCAAGGACAATGCTAGATGAGTACAACACCCCCGAAGCTCTATGGGCGGAAGCAATCAACACCGCATGTTATGCATCCAACCGCCTATTTCTTCAAAAGTTCCTTGTCAAGACACCATATGAGTTGCTCAATGGGAAGAAGCCGGACGTCTCCTTCTTTAGGGTGTTTGGTTGCAAGTGCTACATCTACAAGAAGCGGCAACACCTAGGGAAGTTTCAAAGGCGTTGTGATATAGGTTTTCTTGTTGGTTACTCATTGAAGTCCAAAGCATATAGAGTATTTAATCATGCCACCGGCTTGGTTGAAGAAACATATGATGTGGAATTTGATGAATCTAACGGCTCCCAAGGAGCACATGAGAATCTTGATGATGTAGGTGATGAACCATTGAGGGAGGCTATGAAGAATATTCTGGTGGGAGACATCAAGCCAAAAGATGATGAAGATGATGTACAAGTCATTAATCAACCCTCTTCATCAAATGTACCACAAGATGGTGAAAAAGTTGGGAGAGTAAAAAATGAAGATACTCATATCTCCCATGAGCAAATGGTGGTACAAGCACAAGATGTTGATGCTCCACAACCTCCTCCTCAAGTGGTCAATAGAAGAAATACACCTCTCCTACAAGATCATCCACAAGATCTCATCATAGGGAGTCCAACAAAGGGGGTGATGACTCGATCTCAAAAACTTACTTCATTTATTGCTCATCACTCTTTTGTCTCTTGCTATGAGCCTACCAAGGTAGAAGATGCTCTTAAAGATCCGGATTGGATCAATGCCATGCATGAAGAGTTGAACAACTTCACTCGCAATGAAGTTTGGAATCTTGAAGAGCGACCAAAAGGTGCAAGAGTCATTGGAACGAAGTGGGTGTTCCGCAACAAGCAAGATGATCAAGGTGTTGTTGTGAGGAACAAGGCAAGACTAGTTGCAAAGGGGTTCTCTCAAGTTGAAGGTTTAGATTTTGGAGAAACCTTTGCACCGGTTGCAAGATTAGAAGCCATCCGTATCCTTCTTGCATATGCATCACACCATGAAATGAAACTATATCAAATGGATGTGAAAAGTGCATTCTTAAATGGCTTTATTAATGAACTAGTCTATGTTGATCAACCTCCCGGGTTTGAAGACCCTAGATATCCTAATCATGTTTATAGGTTGTCCAAGGCACTATATGGGCTTAAGCAAGCCCCAAGAGCTTGGTATGAGCGCCTTCGGGACTTCCTTATTGAGAAGGGCTTCACCATTGGGAAGGTCGACACCACACTATTCACCAAGAAGCTTGATGGGCATATCTTCATTTGTCAAGTATATGTTGATGATATCATCTTTGGATCATCAAATGAAGACTCATGCAAAGAATTTGGTGAATTGATGTCTAAGGAGTTCGAGATGTCAATGATTGGTGAGCTTACATTCTTTCTTGGTTTTCAAGTCAAGCAAATGAAAGAAGGCATCTTCATCTCTCAAGAGAAATACACAAAAGATCTTCTCAAGAGATTCAAGATGGATGAATGTAAGCCAATCAAGACCCCAATGCCTACCAATGGACATCTCGACCTAGATGAGGGAGGTAACTCGGTTGATCAAACTCTCTACCGTTCTATGATTGGTAGCTTGTTATATTTAACCGCATCTAGGCCCGACATCATGTTTAGTGTGTGTATGTGTGCTAGATTTCAAGCTAGTCCTAAGGAAACACATTTAATTGCCGTAAAAAGAATCCTTAGGTATCTTAAGCACACACCAAGCATTGGCCTTTGGTATCCCAAAGGAGCTTTATTTGAATTAATTGGCTATTCCGATTCGGACTACGCCGGATGCAAAGTTGATAGAAAGAGTACATCCGGAGGGTGCCATTTGCTTGGTAGATCACTTGTGTCTTGGTCCTCCAAGAAACAAAATAGTGTGGCTTTGTCCACCGCCGAAGCGGAATACATTGCCGCGGGTGCTTGTTGTGCACAAATATTATACATGAAACAAACTTTACTAGACTATGGAGTAGTTCTAGTGAAAGTGCCTCTTTTGTGCGACAATGAAAGTGCGGTAAAACTTGCAAATAATCCGGTTCAACACTCTCGCACCAAGCATATAGATATCCGCCATCACTTTCTAAGAGATCATGTAGCTAAAAATGATATATCACTAGAAGGTGTAAGATCCGAAGATCAATTAGCGGATATCTTCACTAAACCGCTAGATGAAGCTACATTTTGTAGATTGCGGAACGAGCTCAATGTACTTGATTTTAGTAACTTCACAAAAAATTGAGCTTGTGTTGTCCCTTGCATTCATTGTAAAATACAACATGTTTAATTTGTGGCAATGCATATAGGGCTTGTCTAACATGGTTAAGATAACCGCCGAAAAGCGTGTGAAGAAGCTTAACCTTGGATCAAACTTGACAAGCAACTAGATTTACTTATAAGTATTACATATGCATGAATGTTGTTTTGTCATTTTGTTCCATTTGCCCTCTTGTTGCCTATTTTCTTAAAAAGAATTATAGCCTAAGGCAAAATATTTTGAAAAATATGAGGGTTTGAGAGAGGTCACTCACATCAGTCCCAATTGGTGTTTATTTGGATCTTATTCAAGTTGGGACTTGATTGGGAACAGGTAGCGCGAAGGTATGTTGAAGAATTGCTGGAAAAGGTGCACCGGACACTGCACCGGACGCTGCTGTCCAGCGTCCAGTCAGTTCACAGGAGGTGAACTGCTGTTGAAGGAGTGACCGGACGCTGCGTCTGTGCGTCCGGTCAGAAAGGGTCCAGCGTCCGGTCGATGAAGAAAGGGCAAGCTGTACTGACCGGACCCTGCCTGCGTCCGGTCATGGACCACCGGACGCGTCCGGTCGTGATTCCAGAGGATTTGGACCTCTCTGGAATCGACCGGACGCTGGGTGGTAGCGTCCGGTCGCTACCACCGGAGCGTCCGGTCAGTAGATCTCGCGCGTCTTAAGGACTCTTTTCCCGTTTCCTTCTCTGTCGCGCGTTGGGGGTTATATATTCGGATCTCTCTTTCTTCTTTGGCCTCACCTCGCGCCCGCGCAGCCGTGCCCTAGCCCACGCGCCACCAAGCCGCGCCGCCGCTGCCTTGCCGAAGACGCCGCCATCCTTTGTGCCACCGCGCTCGGCCCCCTTGCCAGCCACGCGCCGCTGCAGCCCAGCCGCGCGCTACCGAGCCCCGCGCCAGCTCATCTCGGAGCACCGCCCGCGCCACCTCGCCTGCTCAGCTCCTCGCCGGCCTCCTCTCGACCAAAGCTCGCCGGTCAATCGTGCCAAGGCTGCCGGTCTTCGCCAAGTGTTCTTGCCCTATTCTCCCAGTGATTGGTATGGAAATCTTTGTGTTTCAATTTGATCTCCAATTGTGACCTAGATCAAATTCTAAATACACTGTTCCCCATTGCATTCAGGGCATTTGACCTAACCCTAGCCGGTTTCGAGATCCCCCACGTGACATCTTACCTATTCTCGGATTGCTGATCGTCAGGTAGAAAGCCACTCGATTCAATTTCGCATCTACATTGCTTTCTCTATCAGGATTTCGCATCTATTAGATATATTGTATTTATTTGTATATCCATCTATTCCATCGTGCAGCGAGTCGGTTCCGTTGTGTTTCGTCTGGCAGTTGGCAGCAAACTCGAAGCCAAGCTCACGAGTAAGGATCGAGGCCAAGCCTCGAAAGCAGCAGTATTGACAGTTGATCTTCATCAGCGGCAGTTCACCATCTTGTCAGCTCAGATGGCTCGCACCAAGAATGTTGGTGGTGGCCCAGGCGATGATGATCGGAGGCCCCCGCCTCGTCAGCCAGCCGGATCCAAGGGCAAGTCAACCAAGCAAGTAACATCCAAGAAGCGCAAGTACCCCGACGCCGAGACAGCGAGAGCAGCAGCTGTTGCAGAGGCCGCAGAGCGTGCAGAGAGAGGTGGTACCCGCAGCGGAGTTGTCATTGCAGATCAGCCAGTTTCACCCGCAGTCAGAGCTGCGATTGAGGAGGCTGAGCGTCGTCATGGTAGTCCAGCTGGGACTGCCACGTTGGCAGGACGACGGGTTGCCATTGAGGAGGGTCCGTCGGCACAGCAGCAGCCCCTACCAGCAGAGCCTCAGCCAGCCCAGGAGACTCAGGAGAGTCAGGAGACCGAGCCGGCACCTCAGCTACGCCGCTCGAGTCATACCAGTGCTGCAGTTCCACCGAGGCCAGTTACACGGCGCAGGGGTTCACGTCCTCCACAGGGTCCGCCTCCAGTGGTACACCTCGACTTGAGGGCCGCTACAGCCAGGCAGGTTCAGCAGCTGCGGTTTGTTGAGTTTGAGGTATGGTTTCCTCCGAGGAGGGATGAGAGAGCAGCTGAGGGGTTCTACACGCCACTGCATGAGGATTTCTACAATGCATATCTTAACAGTGGGGCAGTGTTCAGATCACAGAGGGTCTGTCAGATAGAGTCTATTGTGGCAGCAGCCGGAGAGGGCATTCAGCAATACTTGTCATATTTGCCAGGACTGTCAGATCTGATTGGACGGACAGGGATATATGTACCTTCTTGGGTCCGTCAGTTTTATGCCTCGCTCTATGTTGATCCTCATCACAGATTCATTCACTTTGCTTTCAACAGCAAAGACCACAGAGTGACTAGTGGCAGAGCCAGGGAGATACTGAGACTACAGGAGCAGCCTGTAAAGATGCATGAGGTTTGCTATGGACAGCAGGGGCCTCCCAGGCGTCCTCATGGAGGGCAGGTGCCCCCTACAGATTTAGTGCGGCATTGCTTCAAGGAGCCGTTTGGTGAGGGGTCAAGCAGGAACCCCAGTGACTTGACTCCTACAGCGAGGATACTAGAGGCCATCATCAGGAGGACACTGCTTCCCAGGTTGGGATACAGGGAGGGCCTGACTCGCTTACAGCTCTGGCTTCTCAATGCCATCATGCAGATGACAGTGTTTGACATCTGGGACCTCCTTCTTTCTGAGATGGAGGATACTATAGCTGAGGGATTCAAGGGTCGCAGGCAGCTTCCCTATGCTCACTGGATCACCTTCCTCATTCGCAGAGTTGTGATGGATAAGCCCCCTGGCATGATGGATGAGTATACAGGTGCCACCACAGAGTTCCCAGCTTACAACCTGTCACAGCGGATCAGACACGCCACTCCTCAGGCACCCAGTCAGCCTAGCCGTCGCCCCGACGTGCCAGAGTCTGCAGCTCAGCAGGATGAGATCATCAGAGGGATTGCAGCTACTGAGGAGGAGGAGCTAGAGGCACAGCAGGAGGTGAGCGAGTACAGTGATAGCTCCGACGACGACTACCAGCCTATACCTCAGATGCCTCCACGCAGACACGATGCAGAGGCCGGTAGCTCCAGTTCTGCTCCACCTGCTCCACAGACAGACCCCGCTCTCATTGCTATTCTTGAGCGGATGCAGCAGGATCAGACACGACAGGCATAGGAGACAGCTGCCAACTTCGCACAGTTTCAGGCTCGTCAGGACGAGTTCCAGCGGCAGCAGCAGCTCCTTCAGCACCAGCAGCTACTAATGCAGCAGCAGCTCATGGGATTCATGCAGCATGTAGTGACAGCTATTGGGGTCCCAATGCCACAGCCTTCGCCCCAGCTTGCACAGCCTCCTACCACTTCGACGACTCCAGCAGTACAGCCCATCGGGCTTCAGAGTCAGGGACAGCCTCCAGTTCAGTACATGTCACCTCCAGTACAGGTGTCCCAGTGGTTAGCCTCACCGAGTGTTGCCCCGCAGTTCACGCCCTTTCAGACGGGCTTTACACCAGAGCAGTCTTCCTCGCTGTTCGTGCCTGAGTCATCAGTCTCCAGGAGTCTTGGAGCATCATTCAGCGAGTTGACCGGCATGCCTACTCCGCCTCACATGCATACTGCCGGACCGTCTACAGCAGCTCCAGCTATCATGACCACTCAGAGGCTCCCCTCGTCTGTCGCCTCGTCAGATCCTACGACAGACTTACTTGCAGCGTCACAGGCAGCACCAGCCCCAGCTCAGACCCAGACCGCTTCAGCGACACTTCCTGCTTCAGAGGGTCAATCAGTTCAGAGCTCAGGATCAGATGATGATGCCGCCCAGTTCCATCTTGCTCCACGTACTTCAGCGCCCGACTCGTCCGCTGCAGCCCCGCCGTCCGACCCTTAGGTTTTGGTGTTTGACGCCAAAGGGGGAGAGGGTTTGAGTATGTAGACTCAGGGGGAGCGAGTTTTAGGGGGGCTAGGGGGGCTAGTTATCTAGTATTAGCTTATTATATACATTTGGAGTTTCATTTGTGTGATACACTATTACTTATGCATTCGTGTGTTTACTTTCATGCATACTATTATATATTTGTGATAGTGCTATCTACGTGATTGTGATATTTGACATGTGTGACTTCTACTTTGCCTTATCTATATGTCATATCACTTGAGTAATGCTCATTTGCCCTTTGCTTCCGCGGTTATACTTCAAAGCAAATGAGCTTTGTAATTAGTACTCATGCTTAATTCATATCCTTTGAGTACATTGTGTTGGCTTGGGTCATATAAGCTTGACTAACTCTTTTGTTCTTATTGACAAAAGCTTATATGAACCAAGCCCGTCAAAAACCTCACTCCATAACATACTCGAGGTGGTATTGTCATCAGTCACCAAAAAGGGGGAGATTGAAAGCATCTAGGCCCCTAGTTGGATTTCGGTGATTAATGTCAATACAAGATTACTATGACTAACGTGTGTTTTGCAGAGGCAATTAAGTTAGGTCATGGTAATGGAGATCGATTGGGCAATCGAGGTTGTCATGCCCCTACGATGGAAATCGTTTTGGTTTTCAAAGGATGGACGACAAGGTTAAGGATAACTAGTTCTAAGTGTCGATTGGAGTTGGAGAGACACTTAGAGTAGTTTAGGACTTTGTTTTTCCTTTGGCCGTACTATGAAGGGGGGTATGAACGAGTAGCTTGACCTAGTTGAGTCTAGTGAGTTAGGTGTGGTGCACACTTGTTAAAACTAGCTCTAGGTAGCTCCTATGAATGCCTAAGATCCTTTGGAGCAAACTTCATTCACATATGTTCGAAAGTTGAAAGTGAATGGAGGGTCAAACACTGACCGGACGCTGGCTCCGGTGCGACCGGATGCTGGCCACAGGGTCCGGTCAGTTCGTTTGACTGAGGTGGTTAAGTCTGTTGTGACCGGACGCTGGAAGGTTGTGTGATCGGACGCTGAGGGCTAGCGTCCGGTCGACTCCAGTAAGGGTCCAGACTTGGAAAAGAGTGACCGGACGCGTCCGGTCAGTGTGACCGGACCCTGTGTATCCAGCGTCCGGTCGTTTACAGTAAGCATCCAAGAGTGACCGGACGCGTCCGGTCGGTACTGACCGGACCCTGGCAGCGTCCGGTCATCACTTGAAAACTGGTTCGCGGGTTGAACTGACCGGAGCGTCCGGTCATCACGACCGGAGCGTCCGGTCACCCCGCAGAAGTTCATAACGGTTAGTTTTTCAGGCTGCCTTATAAATAGAAGCTCCACTCGTGAGTGGAGTAACTTTTGCTCATTCCAACAGCTGAGAAACACGTTTGTGAGTGCCAAGAAGAGCAAGGTCCTAGTGAGGTGTTTGTGATTTGAGAATCCAAGAGAGTAGCCTCACTAGCAAATCAAGAGTAGCAAAGTGTGCATCCATCTTCTCATTAGGCTTCGCGTGGTCAAGTGAGAGTTCGTGCTTGTTACTCTTGGTGATCGCCATCACCTAGACGGCTTGGTGGTGATTGGGAGTTTGGTGTTCACCCGGCGGAGCTTGTGGGTGACCCAACTCAAGTTGTGAGCGGCTTTGGGTGATTCGCCGCGACGGAGTGTCGAAGAATCAACCCATAGAGAGCACTTGATCCTTGCGCGGATCAAGGGGGAGCTTCACCCTTGCGCGGGTGCTCCAACGAGGACTAGTGGAGAGTGGCGACTCTTCGATACCTCGGCAAAACATCGCCGCGTTCATTTCTCTCCCTATTTACTTTGAGCACTTACTTTGAGTATTTACTTTGAGCAATTCAATACTTGTTTTACATCCATAGAATTGCTTGCTTGAGTAAGGTTGGAACATAGGTGGTGAGTTCGTTGTGCTTTAGTTTGATAGAAACACTTTTCTAGGCACAAGGGGTTAATTGGGCTATCCGTAGGATTTGTTTATTGCAAGAGAATTTCGAATTAGCCCAATTCACCCCCCCTCTTGGGCATCTTGATCCTTTCAGCCACCCAAGTGATGTTTTGGTGAATAAATATGTCTTCAAGTTTGCATCTTCAGAGGTGAAATCCACTAGATATTGGTTGTTGTATCTAAAGCCCTTGAATATAACTTGATCATCATATTTCTTTGACACAACCACTTTCTTCTCGGTGAACAAACATTGAAAGCTAAGATCACATAATTGACCAATGGATAGCAAGTTGAAGCTCAATGAAGCAACATATAGCACATTTGATATTGAGTGATCATTTGATATTGCAACTTTGCCCAACCCTTGTACTTTGCCCATTGAATTGTCACCGAATGTAATCCTTTCTTGACCATCTACTTCTTCATCTAGTGAGGTGAACATACGAGGATCACCGATCATATGTTGAGTGCAACCACAATCAATAACCCAATGACTTCCACTGGTCTTGTAGTTCACCTACACACACAAGAGATCAAGCTTATTGTTTAGGGACCCAAACTTGATGAGGGCCCTTGACTTTCTCAACTAGTGACTTAGCAACCCAAATTTACTTAGGCCTATTCTTGTTGGGTGGACCTAAGAACATGACTTTCATCTTTCCACTATAATCCTTTCTAAGCATGTAGTGAGCATTGAAAGCAAAGGGCCTAGCATGCTTGGGCAAGGGCTGTGGTGGTGGAGTTTCACACTCATGAGCAAAGTGACCTTCTTGTCCACACTCAAAGCATCTCTTTTGCTTAGGCTTTGACTTCTATTGTTGTTAATGTTGAGATTAAGCTTTCTTCTCTTGATTTGCCAAGAACCTAATACCACTACTATCCAACTTCATCATGGTGTTCATAAGTAGCTCACTTTGAAGATATTGGCCTCTTGTAAACTTGCTCAAACCGGTCTTGAGATGTTCTTTCTCCAACTTGAGTTTCTTGTTTTCTTCTCTAAGTTCATCATGATTCTTCTCCATGTTGAGTCTCTTGTTCTTTTCTCTAAGAATATCATTCTCAAGAGCCATATCATGATCATTGTCAAGATTCTCTATCACAATTGTGTTGGTGGTTAATAGCTTTTCAAGATCCTTCTTGAGCTTTTCATTCTCATTCTTGAGCTTGACATAATCATTATAGTTGTCGAACTCAACCACTTTCTTGCCTTTGCTACTAGAACCTTGTTCAATGCTCTCAACAATTAAGTCATCACATGATGTGGCTATATCAATCTTGAGATTGGTGTACTCTTCTTTTAGTAAGAGTACAATAACTCATGAGAAAGAACAAGATTGTCATGATTAATCTTGAGATTGGTGTACTCTTCTTTTAGTAAGATGTAACTAGTGGTGAGCTCATTGTGTATCCCCTCAAGTTTATCATGTTTTTCTCTAAGCTCTCTTTTAGAGGTTTTGAGCCCCTTGAGCTTGGATGACATAATTTTATTCTCTTCTCTAAGCTCATCACTAGCTTTTTTGGCTATGTCATACTTTGCTAAGAGTGAGTCATTCTCAAGTTCTAGCTTTTCATTTTTAGCTCTTGTCTTTCTAATAATTTTAGTGTATTGGTTTAGCAATTTGACAAGATCGTCATAAGAAGGTGATTCAAATTCTTCATCACTATCACTACCATTCTCATCATCACTAGCATTGTCATCACCACTACTATCATCATCATTTTGTACTTTTCATTCACCCTTGGCCATGAGACATAGTTGTGTAGAGGATGATGGCGGCGATGTCGGTGGAGATAGTGAAGAGCCAATCACAAGAGCGGCCACCTTCTCCTTCTCATTTTCACTTTCATCATCAGATGAGCCACTTGATGATTCAATGTCCATGAGCCAATCACCAACAATATAGGCCTTGCCATTCTTCTTCTTCTTGTGAAATTCCTTCTTCTTGCCATCCTTCTTCTTGTATGGCTTGTTCTTGTTCTTCTCATCATCATCGTCACTTGAGTCATCTTTCTTGCCCTTGTACTTCTTGTACTTGTCTTTCTTGGGTTTGGGGCATTGATGAGCTAGATGACCAAGATCTCCATAATTGTAGCAATCCATTTTGGAGATGGGCTTCCTTCTACTACTAGTGAAGAATTTCTTCTTCTTGCCATCAAACTTGACACCATTCTTGTTTAGCTTCTTGAGCATCTTGGTGATTCTTCTCACCATGAGAGCAAGGCTTGCATCATCAATCTCATCATTACTTGAGCTATCATGATCAACTTTTGCTTTACTCCTCTTCTCTTGGCTAGCCTTGAATGCCAAATCTTTCTTCTTGGTGGAAGAAGAGCCATCTTGTGGAGTGATGTGCATGTACATCTCATGTGCATTAATCTTCCCCAATATTTGAGTTGGCGTAGCGGTGGAAAGATCACATTGACGAAGCACCGTCATAATATGCCCATACTTGTTAATGGGGAGGACACTCAAGATCTTTCTCACAACATCGGATGGTTGCATTTGAGTGAGTCCAAGCCCATTGACCTCCTCTACAAGAACATTCAAGCGTGAATACATTTCATTAGCACTTTCACTAGGAAGCATTTCAAATAAATTAAGCTTCTTCATCACAAGGTGATAGCATTCCTCATGCTCACTCTTGGTTCCCTCATGGAGCGCACAAATATCCGACCATAGTGAATGGGCGTCTTTGTGGTTCCGCACACGGTTAAAGACATCCTTGCAAAGGCCTCTAAAAAGGGTGTTTCTAGCATTTGCATTCCACTTCTCGTAGTGAACCTCATCACCTTGTGAGGCGGCTCTAAGCACTCCAACATCTAAAGCCTCTAGGTATGCCTCCATGCATGCGAATTTTCCAACAAGGAAAATCATCTCCCTCAAAGACGGGAGGGGGTCCATCCCTGTGGGACATCTTGCTCTAGGCGGTTAAGCCTAATTTAAAGAGCACAAGGCTCTGATACCAATTGAAAGGATCAAGATGTCCAAGAGAGTGGATGAATTTGGCTATTTCTAAATTTGTTGCAATAATTAAGCCTCACACTTAACCTATTTCACCCCCTTGTGCCTAGAAGTGTTTCTATTGTTCTACTGCACAAAAGTTTTGTATCCTAAGTTCCAATACTACTCTAGCATGGTAATTCTAAGAATGTAAAGACATGAATTGAATTGCTCAAATGTAAATGCTCAAAGTAAAGAGAGGGAGAGAAACGTAGCGATGTTTTTTCCGAGGTATCAGAGAGTCACCACTTCCCACTAGTCCTCGTTGGAGCACCCGCGCAAGGGTGTAGCTCCCCCTTGATTCGTGCAAGGATCAAGTGCTCTCTATGGGCTAATGAGGTCCATAATCTTGGATTCTCAAATCTCAATCACCTTGCTACTTTCTATGCACTAATGAGGTCCATAATCTTGGATTCTCAAATCTCAATCACCCCACTAGTCTCTTGCTCTCCCTTGCACTCCCAAGGTGTTTCTCAGCTGATCAAATGGGCAAGAGAACTGAATTGGACGAGTAGGAGTTGTATTTATACACTCCCATTCAAAGCATGATCGTTACTATCCAACTCAGCACATTTACGTAGTGACCGGACGCGCAGGTCAAATTGACTGGACGCGCCGGTTAGTGGCCAATGGCTACGTGGCGTCAACCTGTTAGAGAAGGCCGTTAGAGTGACGGGATGCACAACCGCATCCGATCCTCCTCAACCTGACGCACCAGGTCCTCAAATTTTCTCTGGATGCTCTCTGATGTCGACCGGACGCGGCAGCGCATGAGTCCGGTCACATTCCTTCCCTCCGTCTGATCCTTCATCAACACAGGGACCCCGCTGCTACAGTTGCAAGTAGCTGTGCGTCAGGTTCCCTTTTGCATCATCGTCCGGTCGATGCCTCAGGTTCTGCTGCGCGCGCCAACACTGACCGGACCCAGCACAGTGGCAGCATTACCTGCAATGGGGATGACATGTGAACCTGCAGGTATGAAGAGTGAATATTAATCTTCCCATGGTTAATTTTGACAAGAAAAGGTAAAGCACTTTTGAAATGAATTCATAAATCATTGCTGATTCCTACTCTGACACCAATTATGAGTTTATGACCTTACATATTGGGTATATTACACTGATTTTGAACTTTCCATTGTTGTGTTCTAGCTTAGAGTTGAATCTACAACTGGGAAGGCAGATTTTCCTTATGGCATATGCTTATATTTATAGCACAAGGTGAAGACGTGAGAAGTCAGTTTGCTTCTGCATTCTAACATACTCAGCTACTGAGTATTTGCTAATGCAGAATGCTAGCCGGTTTGATTCAAACCGACCTGCTTGCTGCTGTAACTGGCCTTTTACTCTGCTGCAGCTACTGTTTACTGCTGCTACCGACCTGAACAGCAGCAGGCCAAAACAAAATTAGCTTCCAAATAATCCTAGCAGAAGTAACTTAATAGCTAAGGTAGCTAACCACTAAATAGTCTGCTCATGCAGCCAGGCAGAGTGCTCAAACTGATAAGCAGAATTCTAATCCTAGTAGCCAGACATCTCAAGACTCATCTATCAATGCAACTAAGTTCAATATTTCCTCTGTCACTAAATCAAGGTTATTAACCTTTTTACAATATCTGCTGCAAGATTCTGGTTTTTTTACTAATATAATATATTAGTAAAAATGTATATTATATAAGTGTTTTACATTAGGAATTTTACACTTGTGCATGTAGGTATGTTGTATATGCAATATTACTCCATCAGTCGTGCTGTTATGTGGTACACCAGGCACAACAAGAGGCCCAACATGGCATGGTGCGCTGGCTGGATGATGCTTGCCAATTACTTCCCCATTAAGGGCCTGTTTGGTAGAGCTCCCCCGGTCTAGGATTACCGCTCTAGGACGACTAAGCTGAGAAACCTTGGCAACCTGTTGAGCAGCACTGCCAGCTCCTAACCATAATATGTGCCTTGAATGGACACAAACATCCATAATCATAATTAAAACACCAATTTACTGATGATTTCAGTGGCACTCTCCTTGTACAAATGTCCCATATTTCTTTTTTACTTGACTTTTATCAGAAATTTCCAAAAGAATAACCACCACCATCATAATTCGACATTGGGGGTCTATTAACTTAAGTTTCTGTGAGGTTTTCTTTGAATGACTCTACAGTCTTAATGTAAGCTACCACAAAAATATACAATACTTCATCAGAACAGAAGCCAGCGACCCAGCTACAACAACGTAGCAGGAAACCATTAGAGTTAGAACTATTGCAGTTGAGTTTTGCAAAACAATTTAAGCATTGTAACATCCTAAAATTTGCTTCTCTTGAAATAGAGCTAAAATGATTTAATTTTGTATTTTTATGCTCATAAAAACATGAGGAAATAATAAATTTTCATTAGATTAAAATTTATCTTAAGGTAGAAATGTGTTTGTTGCATTCATGCCGGTCGCACCTTGTGTTTCTATGTGCAAAATATGTTTTTTTTAAATACGTTTAGCAGACGAATATCTATCTCTAGGAATTTTCCAGCTTCTTTCTGAAATTTAATTCCTAGCTCCTTCACCTTAATCTTTATGTTCCAAGTTCTCAACAATCTTTTCATGAGCTCCAAATACTTTATTTGGGTTCATCGTGTTCCAAAGTGTCTCTGGGAATTTTTCCCAAATTTTCGGAGGTCTCGGAGTATTTTTCGTGACATAAATATCAATTCTGGACTTTTCTAGAATTATTTTATTCATGAAATTAATTAATTCCAAAAATAAATAATATATCTCATTTTCCAACCAACTCTCAAAGTCCATGTACAATAATCCTAATAAATCTCAAAGGCCCATGCATTTATTTGCTAATGGGCTTTAATGATTATTTAGGTCCATTAATAAATGTGGAGGGTGCAACATCAATTAGTACCATATTGCTAGTTGATGTAGATGTGAGAAGTTTTTCTCCCTATAAATATGTACCAACCCCTTGGACAAAACACATCAAAACTACCGTAAGTGGAGCCCCTAGTTTGAGAAATCTCTCGTGTAGTAAATTAGATTTTTCTCCTTCTCTCGCCGTCGCCGCCGCGCTGCTCGACGCCGTAGACCCGCCGTCGACCGCAAGGAGGCCCTAAGTGAGTCCATCATCTTCTCCTCTTATTTCCTGTGCTCTCGGCTCGTCAAACCGTGGCCTCTAGGGCCCAAACCGAGCGCTCCAAGGAGCTTCTTGCCGTCGGTAATGGAGCTCCGCCGTGCCCGTTTTCTTCTCCGGCCAGTGACTCTCTCTCCCTCCTTTCTAATTTGGGTCGTCCAGATTCAATCCAACGGTCCAAGATCGCCCGTACCCCTTCGCCGGGTTTATTTGCAAAAGAGCCCCTGCAGTTTCGCGTAATATAACCCGCAGTCCATGACGCACTTACAAAAATACGTTTTCCTATTCCGAAAGCGTAGTTTCTTTCTAGTCGATTCAGAATGTGTTTTCTCTTTCCGAAAGCGTAAAATCTCTCTGTTAGATTCAAAACACGTTTTCTTCTTTTGAAAACGTTAGATCCAAAATACGCTTTCATCTATTTAAAGTTTTGCCACTAGTCTTATTTAGGCCATAAAATCTTCATTTTAACTCTGTTTTGATCCATTCAAGTTGTGTTAGATTCGTAATTGAGTAATCTACATGTTCATCCTACTGTTAAATATATTTTCAACTTTTGAAATTCGAGGTTAGATTTAATCTATTATTTTATTATAGAAAATCTTGTTTAATTCATAACTTTTTCGTTATAGCTTCGATTAGAGTGCTTTTTACGTCTGTGTGTTCGTAGTGAGACGTAGATTCATTTTACAAACTTTTCATCTTGATTTTATGTTTGGTGTACTATTCTAATTTAGATCTATTGTTTGCTTCGTGTATGATTGCATGGATGCTTGTGTGGTGCTTTATGATCATGTCCAATCGGTGGGCTTTGCGTTGGTGATATAAAAGAAGTTGGTGATCCACAAGAAGTCCTTTGGAGGTTACAATTCAATAGAAGAAGAATTTGAGTTTAAGGCAAGTATAGCATGGGATCTTTCTTGTTGTCCTATTTATCTTAATATCATTTTAATCATATGCATGTGTCTACCTTGGCAACTGTAGTAATTTTCCTAGCTATTTGATATCCTGGATTCCTTGATTCCTATAGGTTATTGCATTGGGTAGTATGATGTTAGTACTCAACTAAAGCCATGATCTTGTAACTTGACTAATGGAATATGCAATAAACACTAAAAGATGCTTTTTAGCAACATGGAACAAGGGGGCTAGAGCATTGGACTATTTTACGGTGCTCTAGATTCCTCTCCCTAAGGACTTATATGTAAGCGAACATCCGGGACCTACAGTACAGCTGTGAGGGCTTCATGGCTCTGGCTTTAACTTAGTATGATGACTTTTTTTAGCTTGTTAGTGGTTACCTTTATGGCGCAAGAGGGGCTCCGACAGGTATGATCTCGGCCTACCAAGAGGGTGCACTTTGGTTTCTTGGTATTTTGTTAGTCACTCCTTGGAGGAGGATTCATGCTTATTGATGAGGAAACTTTAGCGGCCCTAACTTGTTAGATGGACCTTTGAAAGGCTTCATAGTAAACCCTGCCGACCTTTCTTGGTAGTGGGTCAAGAGGTCGACCGCCTCGGGCGAAAGAGTAAATGACGACTCACAGTGAAAGTGTACAACCTTTACAGAGTGTAAAACTGGTATATCAGCCGTGCTCACGGTTACGAGCGGCCTTGGACCCTTACGGAATAGATGATGAACACCGATGATACTGATGATGAAGATGCTCACTAATGATTACTGTTTATGCTATTCATTATTCATGTTTACCTGATCATGTGTTTATGTGGGCTTATGGATAAACTTGTTGTCACCCTATTGCTAAAATCATGACTTATTTAAAGCTAATCGCAGTTAACCAGTGTCAGCCTTTTGAGCCTCATGAACCCCATGTTATATTTGTTGAGTACGACATGTACTTACGCTTGCTTTAATTTTTAAATCTTTAGAAAAATCTCAGATGGGTAACAGATTGCTAGTCTGGAGGAGTTAGGCTTGTGATCAACCAGTCAGTTGTCCCTATGGAATTGGAGTCTTCAACAGAAGATTAGAGTTGTCTTTCCGCTGTTTGCTGTCTAAGGTTATATCTTTTATACTAAGTATGTTATATATTAAGCATTGTCTATTGATATTACCTTTATTTGTAGCTATATGTGAGATTTAACTTTCTGGACTCACATATGGTGTGTATCTGGTTTTGTCCTTAAAACCGGGTGCTACGAGCATAGACAAGAATCTTGTAGGATGTTGAAAATGCAGGATTTCCTTAAAACTAAGATTAGAAGGAAAGAAACATTCTACCAGCATGATCTTACTATAGCTGAACCCATTAGGCTTGTTTGGCAGGAATCTTGTGGAAGTGAAAGGAAATTGGATAACACAAAAGATGCTAAGCTAATAAACATCAGTAATGGCGCAACTTAGAACGGAACACCACAAACATTATGGGATCTAGGCTGGAAAACAATACCGTGATGCAGGCAGAATGCTTGTCCCCTGTTTGAACTGAATCCACAATATTTCCCTTCCTGTTCACACCTTTGACAAGCACTGGTGATGTTGTTAAGGTGCCAATTGAATGCTATTTCACCCATATTGATTGCTCTATTTGCCTTTCCACTGAAGAGTGACTTGCCAAATAATGTCTCATCTTTTCGACCATTTTTATCGTAAGTTTAGGGTATTGGGATGCCCTTTGCAACCACTTCACAGCCCATGGGAAGAGTAGACATATCTGTATAAGGAAGCACCAGGTACCAGAGCTGGCTTGCGTTGTTAATGAGGCTTAGGCAAGAGCTTGGGCCGACGATACCATCTTGATTTGTTGCTTCTCTTGAGCAGCCTACTAGTACTGAGTCTAACGAGGTGCATGTGACAGGTGTGTACACATCAGTTGATTGATTTCGTGTGACCAGCTTCTGAAGTGGGCAGTGTGATGATGAGTCCGCTGGCAGGATGATATTCATTACACGATGCCTGTAATATATCGCTGTCACTTTGCAGGAGCCAAGAACTGCATGATCCAGGATGGTGTCATGCCCAGAGCATGATAATTGCATCCCAGGTGCGCCACATGATAGAGGGTGGCTTGGAAGCCGAAACGGAAACCGGATCTCTGGTCCATGTTTGTGGCATCGATGCGATGAACAAGTTTTGAGGAACTCATCATCTTCCCATGATGTGGCAGCATAGGATGCAAAGTTGAGAAGCAAAAGCAAGAAATTTATGCAAGCTCATGGGATGTATTCAGAGGTGAAGGTGGTCGAAGAGAAGGTTGTAAATGCTTTAGAATGAGCACCTTTTTGCTTTAACCTCTCGGGAGGACTGATTGTGTGCTTGTCAAGATAGCTACGTGGTGGCGAGGAATTCCTGCTGCCAATAATGCTTGGATGGTAACGTGGTTTCAGGAAGTGAGAGGATTCTTATCAGTTATCTGGAAGGTGCCTCTGTCTTCTTCAATCTTATTCCTACTATTCTGACTGACTTGTACAAGCCTAACTACATGCTACTAGATACGCAATTTTAATTATGTATCTAGACAAATCACTTGTACAAGCATAACTACATGCTACTAGATACGCAATTTTAATTATGTATCTTGACATATCACTTGTACAAGCCTAACAACATGCTACTAGATACACAATTTTAATTATGTATGTTGACATATCGTAAATCTAGATGCATAACAAAAGCTATGTGCCTAGAAAAAACAAAACGACGTATAATTTGAGACAGAGGTTGGTATTTATTTTCCTAGTGAAGGCACTACGAGAGTTTTGATATCTGACGAGGCTTGTGATAGATGAGTGACTGCTGACTGGTGAGTAGAAGTTCATCTATCAGAGGGAAACCTTCTGCCGTGTTCCAGCTTCCAGTGATTGCCGTGTTCCAGCTTCCAGTGATTGCTGTCCGATTACAATGGTTACTTGCAAGTTGTTGTATCTTCGATGCGATTTATTCTTATTAGTATATTAATACCTTCAGATCCGTCCATTTCTATTTCTATTGTTTTGGATAGTGTGTGGTTGTCCAATTTTGAACCCTGATAAGATTTGTGCATATATAGCTGAGGGAATGAACTAATTATCTCATCAATCCCCGTGGGGAATGATCAGTCCAATAGCCCTTAGTTATAAAACAACCAGACACCACGGAAATGCTTGAGAAATCTACAGAGGACGGTCATATTTTTTTTACTACTACTATTAACGACTTCCTTTTTGTTGCATCTTGTGTGCTGGTGCCTATTATTGTTGCCTCTAGATCTGTAGCCTCGGGAAAATCCATATAATGCCACTAAGGATGACGCTTGAAGGATTGCACTGAAATATCATTTTTTTTCCAAACGCAAAAGTTTTACTGCATTTTTATTTTGGGAAAATGGTGTTCTTGCCCCATAAACAGATGTGCAATTGTGATTTTGCCCTCGTTTTTCTAACTTTGTGATTTTGCCCTTAACTGTTCACAAGTCAACGCGAATTTGTCCCTGTTCAACGCGAATTTGCCCCTGTTTTTACCGTTGACCAAAGGCAAAATCGCGTTGACTTATGAACAGTTAAGGGCAAAATCACAAAGTTAGAAAAACGAGGACAAAATCACAATTGCACATCAAAGTAGGGGCAAGAACACAAGAGCACCTTTTATTTTTGTTTGTAGAGGAAAACAAAAGCAAGAAAAACTGTCCAAATAAACAGCCAGCACCATTTACGACCCACTTATCACTTAACTCACGACTAATAAAATGTGTTTACAGTACGTCTCAACATTTTTCCACACGACTGGAATTCAATGGTACACTATCCCTTTCTCTTTTGTCCCGTCAAAGACTTTAGTATAGCAACAACACCAAGTCAATAGCATCACAATCACGTAGAGCCAAGTTGATGTTTGCTTTTATAGCAAAGGCACTAAGTCTCGTAAACTCGGCAACTCTTGCATCTAGTCGCTTAGCGTTTATCCTTCTGCTGTTCTGTGAAACTGGCTGCAGTGGCAATGTCAGCTGCATTTCATCCTCCTGCTGCTCTACGCGCCTTAACTCTATTCTTTCTACTACTTGTTGTCCTTGTTGCAGATGCAGAAGGGCGACACCATGTGCTTGACTGTCCTCCATTCTCTTGTGGTCAACTTAGAGATGTATCCACTCCTTTCCGTCGGCGAGGTGATCCACCTGGGTGTGGTGTTCCATCGTTCGAGCTAGTGTGCACTGACGCCAAGGCTTCAATTCGCATTGGCAGTGGAACTTACGATGTGGTTAGCATCAGCTATATTGATTATACCTTCTGGGTTGTTGAGGCAGACTGGGGTACACAGAGCAGCTGCCTTCTCCCTCATTGGGATCGCCATGGTTTTGAATATGGGCGAGATGGGCCAGGGCGACCTTATACAAGGACTTGGGCGACCTTTGTGAATTGTTCGAAGCCAATAGAGAACAATGGTATTTACTGGCCAGTGGCTTGCCTGAGCACCGATTCTTCTTTCATCTACGTGATGACTGGCCTTTTCTCTTATGCCGCTGAGAATTTCGAGCCCTCGTGTGGTTACCTAGCCATGACTCCTTTGGATGGTCCAGGCATGATGGTGCCCCAGCTCCACAAAACAAGCTATCCAGATGTTGTTAAGTTCATGAGGAATGGATTTTCCCTTCGATTTTATTTTCCTATTGGTATCAGAGAGTGTCTCGCAGAGTCCATGCGGTAAGTATCTGATGATCATCCCATTTTCACCCATACATGACTTCCTCATCTAAAAACTAAAAAGGTTGGTTGAATTCCTTATGTAATCCTATGCTATGGCATGGTCTTGCAGTATTGTCCTTAAAGAACCAAGAAATAGTGCAGAAAAACACGATCAGATTTGGGACATTCTTACGGTCGAGTCATTATGGTGGGATTGTGTTATTGATCAACTTCGATCAACTAATAATGGTGTCACATCAGTTCTCATCGATATCATCATCGAAACAATACCAATTGTGCTGTGGCTTCTGAAATCTACCCATGGTACTCACTCCAGATAGCATCATTTGTTGTATAAACACCGTATGTTCAGTGGCTTCTGAAATTATTTTTTTATTCTTCCTTGGATTTTTTCTTTCAGTTGTTTGCAGGTTCGTATTGATGCCGCTGGCAGTATTTATCTTCTTAGCATATAAATACTGGAAAACAAGGATAACAATCGATGCAGTCGAGAAGTTCCTGCGAATGCAGCAAATGCTCGTTCCAATGAGATATGCATACACAGATATCATTGCTATCACTGGCCATTTCAGAGACAAGCTCGGGCAAGGAGGCTATGGTTCTGTATACAAGGGGGTGCTACTGCCAGGTGAAGTTCACGTTGCTGTCAAGATGTTGGGCAACTCCAACTGTAACGGAGACGAGTTCATCAGTGAGGTCGCCACCATTGGGAAGATTCACCATGTCAATGTTGTGCGCCTTGTTGGGTTTTGCTCTGAGGAAACTAGTAGGGCACTTATCTATGAGTTCATGCCCCGTGGATCTCTCGATAAGTACATCTTCTCATCGGAGAAGACTTTCTCATGGGACAAACTCAATGAGATTGCTCTGGGCATTGCCAGAGGTATCAACTACCTGCATCAGGGGTGTGATATGCAGATCGTACACTTTGACATCAAGCCACACAACATCCTTCTTGACAGCAACTTTGTTCCAAAAGTTGCTGATTTTGGGCTCGCCAAACTGTTCCCAAGAGACGACAGTTTCGTGCCACTGAGCGCTATGCGGGGAACGATAGGCTATATAGCTCCCGAGATGGTATCTCGAAGCTTTGGTCTCATCTCTAGTAAATCTGATGTGTACAGCTTTGGGATGCTACTGTTGGAGATGACGGGAGGGCGAAGGAACGCTGATCCACATGCAGGAAGCTCCAGCCAAGCATACTACCCATCGTGGGTTTATAGCCAGCTGATCCAAGAAGATGTGGGCAGGATCAGTGGAGGCGTTGATATGCACGAGTTAGAGAAGAAGCTATGTATCATTGGGCTCTGGTGCATCCAGATGAAGCCGCACGATCGGCCGACAATGAGCGAGGTCATAGAGATGCTTGAAGCTGGCGTCGAAGGCATTCAAATGCCTCCAAGGCCATTCTTTTGTGACGATGAGGTGGATGGTTCTTACTCTCTGTCCTCCGAACTGAATGCAATAGAAGAGGAGGATGAGTAAAATACACTTGTGTCTATGTGTGCTCATAAGTCTTAATGTATCAGACTACTAATATTTTAAGGTTGTCATAAGGTCAGGTACTGGTTGTATACTTGTATCGAGAGTGTGATAATGTGATGTCATATAAAATACCTCCAGACGTTGTTACTTGTTAGGTTCATTGGCTGTGCTGTTCATCGTCATTGCACCCGTTTACTTTAGTTCAGTCTGTCAATTCCATGCAGTTTGCTCTTCTGGTGTGAACTGTCTGTGGAAAACAACGAAGACATAAGTGTTTGTGGAATATTGCTGAGACGACGCAGCGTGCCCTTTTGTGGCCTGTGAGTAATGTCCGACAAGCATTTTACTGTGATTTTCAGGTTTCAGCAGTGGATGAAGCAAGCTGATGCCTTCCTGAGGGGCTTCTGAAACTCGACAAACTGTAGCCCGGATAAGGAGGGCCAAGCCGATACGATCCAGCCAGCTTGGCAATTCGCATAGTCGCATGTCGGTCAGTCGTGTCCACTGAGCGCGCACGCCGGGTGAGGAAGAGGAACCGGAGGAGCAAGCCTGCGCTAAGTGGTAGCCCGCAGCCGCCCGCTCTCCGCAGCGGAACCAAGTTCAAATCTGAAGTACTCCTTCCATTCTAAATTATAAGTTATTCTAACTTTCTTAGAACTTTCTTAGAGAGTTAACGCATCTCAAGTTTGACCAAAATTACAGAAAAAGTTACAAAGATTTATAATATCAAATAGGTATAATATAAAAATATAATTAATGAATAATCTAATGATACTTAGTTAATATCATAAATGCTATTATTTTATTATGTAAATTTGGTCAAATTTAAGATGTTTTGACTCTCTAACAAAATTAGAATGACCAGCGGAGATGTGCACCACCTCTCCTGACTCCATGCATGCTCAATTGCTCATGGTGCAGTGGATCGAGACGGCGAAGTGGCTGGCCGGCGTAAGGTAACTTACTTCCTTGGTTCACAATTTCCTGTTCCTTTTGAGTCCGAGAAAGGTCTACACAATATTATGATTTAGGCTGTGCTTATTTTATTGATAGAGAAGGAGGAATTGCAGCAGAAATGCGAAAGATGAAGGATTTAGAAATTCGAGACATGTTCAGTTCTTACTGAACAATACCCCATACTGAACTCCGAATGAATATTCAAAGAAAAAAAAACCCGAATGAATTTCTACATGGGCCGAATCAGGCCCATGGGATCACATCTCCTCGCGCTGACTGCCACCTGTGAGAGCCGACACGAGCCCACGCCGCGCGAGTCGCGACCTCAGGCGGCCACCGTCGCTCCCGGTGCCGTTGCCCTCCAGACTCCGAGCGCTTCTGTTCGTCGCACTCGCACCCCGCCTGGCGCACCGACCGCTGAACTGCGCCACTGATTTCCACTACCTCGTAGCCACCAACCGTTGAAATCAAGCGGTCCACATGCCAGGTTGGAAGTCTCACGAATTCCCTCATGTGCCGATGTGCGCACCACCGCCTCCGAATGCCGGAACGGGTCTTCCCCTCCTCGCCGCCGTCCTCCGCTCCGGTGAGGGCTGCTACCGCTTTCCGGATGCGCTTCCTACTCGCTACTGACAGAGGTAACACTCCTTGCTTTTGCATTTTTCGTTGCTAGATTTTAGGACCGCTGTGCTCATAAACCTAGGGCATACGCCGGGTGACATTGTTGCTGGGGTGTGGCTGTGTGGGGATTGGGGATAAGAAACTACGCACAATTCAAGGGCGGAGCTAGGCCTGCCCCTGATGGTTTGAAGTTGAAAATCACTGTACGCACTGTATTACAGCATTGCAAACCCTAGCTAGCAAAGTGGATGACCTGGTGAGTGGCGACCTACTCGGCTGGCTTTGTCCCTGCCACAATTTATTTTTTTAGAAAGGACGGCAAAAGTTTTGCCACGATTTCTATTGGACGAAGAAAGAAAAAAAAAGGCAAGTGCCTACCTAGTTTTTTAATGGAAACTGGGCGCAAAAACCATACAGCTAAGGAGAGCGCCCCACTCATCCTACACAACTTTGGTACAACAACCAGATAACTATCAAAACTCACACCACTACTTGCTCCAACTTGGTTTAGACAACCCAACTAAGACCTCAACAAGGTCAACTAACAACTGAACAAAGGACTGAAGGGATACGATGACCTGTCGGGCGACACTAAACATCACAGCATGGGGCACCACCAAGGCCAGACGGCAAGTAGCAACCGCGGAACTGGAAAGCCTAGCTATGCCTCCAAGAAAGAAACGACGCTAAAAGCGCTGACAAGCTAGCCCGCCAAGGGAAGGTTTTCACTTGCAACCTCCAGCACGGTAGGAGAGGTAGAAAAGGACGCCTCCAAGAAGGGAACGACGTCCGCAGACATTGTCATTCAAGCTTTCGCCCCGACCTCAAGCAACCTCCGCACCGTCGCCGCCGAAGACCCAATCCTACTAGGGAGATTGGATGCGGTGATGGGTCAGCAGCAGCCCCGCCCGGCCGCTGCCCCAAGGGACATCGGCTAGGAGAAGTGCCGGGAGAAGCCCGCCGGAGAGTCCCCCCCCCCCCCCCCCCCCCCCCCCGCCGAAACCGGCAAAGCCGCCCGACCGCCGCCCCAAGGGACACCGTCCAGGAGAAGCGCCGGGAGAAGCACGCCCCCCGCCGGAACCGGCAAAGCCGGCCAACAGCAAGCAGATTCGGCCAGCTCCGCCACGAAACCGGCCTGAGGAAGGGGGAAGGCAGATGGCGGGAAGAAGAGGGCCAGGATCAGAAGAAGCCATAGTCGCCCAGCCCACCCCCTGTCGAGTGGGCCCCGCATGAACCATGCCGCGCAAGGCCACCAGTACCCTCCGCACCGAGCCTCCACGCCTGCAGAGGCAGAACGAAACGAGCGTCAGAACCCGCCACCATGAGGCCGGCAAGAATGAGCGCCCCGCGCGCTGCCGCTCGCCGGGCCTGGACGAATCCGGCAAGGGAAAGCGAAGATCCGGCCGCTCCCCACGCAGATCCGGCAGCCCACATGGAACCGGCCACCAGCTGCACAGATCAGGCTGTCGCCCTAGCCAAACCAGCGAAGAGAGAGGCGCCGCCGCTGGAAACTTGTCGGAACTCCGGCCGAACCACCGGAACTCGGCGAATCCGGCCAGCAGGACGCAGATCCGCCCACTCCCGACCCGGATCCGACCATCCTCTGAGCAGAGAATGCACCAGACCATGGGAGGAGGATGGGGCAGGGAGAAGAAGGAAGAGGAGCAAAGGAAAATGGGGAAGGAGGAGAAGAGGAAGGGCTGTGGCGGCCGCCACTGCCCGCCACCGCCACTAGCGCCGACGTCGGCCGAGGCAGCGGCGGCGGCCGGCCGAGCACGCGGCGGTGGTGCGAGGCGATGGAGCTGGAGTCGCCCCCGTGTCGCCTCTCCGAGACGACGCACCACGCTTTAATTGCCTTGCATGGTTATAACGTCTTCACATTTTGGCCAATTATGGCCCATAGGAAGGACATGTAGAACACATTGCTGAGATTTAGTTATTTGTCAATTACCCAGCATGATGAATTGATAATAACTCTTGTGCACCATGAATAGGAAAAGTTGAACACCTTGTTCCACACACACACAAAAAAAAAGACAAGAATAGAACACCTTTCTGAGGTATGCAGGGACTTGTTGTCGTACACAACATTGACGGGCACAGATAAATCACAGGAACGTATTTTCTGGAAAATCACAATAATTGAACGACAACAATGGAAATCAAATGCAATGTGATACGTTTCTAATTAAGTTACTACACATAAAAAATTAAAAGAGTCACAGTTCATGTGGCTGATACAGTGAAATGATCCAAATACAATGTAATATACTTCTAACCATTACTAAGCTCACATATGAAAGTAAGCATAACTGCTTTTCATGCTTGCTAAATCATGGCAGTATATCCTCCATGTTTTGGCATAGGATGGCTTTCAGCCTAGGCATATGGCTTAGGTGGTATTGGTAGATTCTGTAACCTTCCTGTCAACATGTTAACCACCTTTGTCATCGACGGCCGGTTTTGGGGTTCCATTGAATCCACCAGAGTGCAACAATCGCCAGCTGCCTCACTGTTTCTTTCTCCTGGTCAGCTATTTCCCTACCAAGTGTGATGTCCTGCCCAGCGACTACTCTCCCATAGATCCACTCTGGTAGATACACCCCATTTTGGTTCTCGATACCTGGGTCTGAATTCCTCCTTCCACTCACCATCTCTAACACCAGCATGCCGAAACTGTAAACATCTGACTTGTATGATACCCCACCAAAATTTGGAGAATATATCTCTGGTGCGATGTACCCCATTGTGCCTCTTGCTGCAGTCAAGGTAACAATGCTTTGGTCCCTTGCACACAGCTTAGCAAGGCCAAAGTCTGAAATTTTTGGATTGAAGCTGTAGTCCAGCAGAATGTTGTGAGGCTTGATGTCAAAGTGGAGGATGCGTTGGTTACATCCTTGATGTGGGTACTCCATTCCTCTAGCAATGCCTGTAGCGATATCTAGCATTTTTTCAGGTACTAGGTGCTCTTGAGAATTAGGATTGTGCAAGAATATATATCTTCCCAATGACTCGTTTGGCATGAATTCATATATAAGTGCACGCCTTGTTCCTTCAGAGCAAAAGCCCAGGAGGCGGACTATATTTGCATGATGGATTTGTCCAATGGTTGCTACTTCGTTGATGAAGTCTTCTCCCTCTCCTGTAGAGTTCTCTAGCATCTTGACCGCCACTGGCACACCATTTGGTAGCTGTCCTTTGTAAACACTTCCAAACCCACCTTGGCCTACTTTTTCCTTGAACCGTCTTGCTATCTCCTTAACTTCAGAGAAAGTGTACCTTGTGGGTTTTGATGTGCCATATGTTTTGAGAAAGATTTCTACTTTCAAATGTATTGCTTCATTGTATCTTTTCTTCAGTGAAAGTGTTATGTGGCTGCTAGGACTGAGATGGAGAGGCGGCGACGGAGCTACAGTACCCGCGGGTACTGTTCACGCGGGGGAGAGAGGGCAGGAACGGCTGGCTCAAGGGAAACCAGCAACTTAATTGTTGCTTCTTGCTTGACTATAACTGATACAGGGTTCTCTTTTATAGAGATGACTGACTTAGACCCCTAAGGAAATATCCTAACCGAATCAATCTAACATATATCTTTCCTAACGAGCCAAACCACATATCTCTTTCCTAACAAACCAAACAATCTAATCTAATCTAATCACGCGCTACAGTACCGCGTCGCTACGGTACCACGTGGGCCCCTGGGCCGGCTCTACTTGCCATAACAGAAAGATAGAGTGCAGTGGCTAGCAGAACAACGAATGTGGCTACTGATGTTGTAGCTGAATAAAAGGAAAAACAGATGAGCTAGCTGCATTTGAAGAAAACAGCTATGTCCCACGACCAAATTTCTTGTTTTAAAAATATTAGTGTTATTATTGGAAAATGACAACGTAAAAATTGTATTGTAGCAAAAAGAAAAAAGCATCAGAATGGTAGAATTTTCAGTGGCAGCATTACCTGCAATGAGGATGACATGTGAACCTGCAGGTATGAAGGGTGAATATTAATCTTCCCATGGTTAATTTTGACAAGAAAAAGTAAAGCACTTTTGAAATGAATTCATAAATCATTGCTGATTCCTACTTTGACACCAATTATGAGTTTATGACCTTACATATTGGGTATATTACACTGATTTTTAACTTTCCATTATTGTGTTCTAGCTGAGAGTTGAATCTACAACTGGGAAGGCAGATTTCCCTTATGGCATATGCTTATATTTATAGTAGGTGAAGACGTGAAGTCAGTTTGCTTCTGCATACTAACATACTCAGCTACTGAGTATTTGCTAATGCAGAATGCTAGCTGGTTTGATTCAAACCGACCTGCTTGCTGCTGTAACTGGCCTTTTACTCTGCTGCAGCTACTGTTTACTGCTGCTACCGACCTGAACAGCAGCAGGCCAAAACAAAATTAGCTTCCTAATAATCCTAGCAGAAGTAACTTAATAGCTAAGGTAGCTAACCACTAAATAGTCTGCTTATGCAGCCAGGCAGAGTGCTCAAACTGATAAGCAGAGTTCTAATCCTAGTAGCCAGACATCTCAAGACTCATCTACCAATGCAACTTAGTTCAATATTTCCTCTGTCACTAAATCAAGGTTAGTAACCTTTTTACAATATCTGCTGCAAGATTCTGGTTTTTTTAATAATATAATATATTAGTAAAAATGTATATTATATAAGTGTTTTACATTAGGAATTTTACACTTGTGCATGTAGGTATGTTGTATATGCAATATTACTCCATCAGTCGTGCTGTTATGTGGTACACCAGGCACAACAAGAGGCCCAACATGGCATGGTGCGCTGTCTGGATGATGCTTGCCAATTACTTCCCCATTAAGGGCCTGTTTGGTAGAGCTCCCCCGGTCTAGGATTACCGCTCTAGGACGACTAAGCTGAGAAACCTTGGCAACCTGTTGAGCAGCACTGCCAGCTCCTAACCATAATATGTGCCTTGAATGGACACAAACATCCATAATCATAATTAAAACACCAATTTACTGATGATTTCAGTGGCACTCTCCTTGTACAAATGTCCTGTATTTCTTTTTTACTTGACTTTTATCAGAAATTTCCAAAAGAATAACCATCACCATCATAATTCGACATTGGGGTCTATTAACTTAAGTTTCTGCGAGGATTTCTTTGAATGACTCTACAGTCTTAATGTAAAAAAAAGGGCGTACCCAGTGCAGAGAGCTCCCGCTCTGTGCGGGGTCTGGGGAAGAGTGTTAGTGGCAAGCCTTACCCTCGCCTGTGCAATGCGAGGAGACCGCGACTCGAACCCGGGACCATCCGGTCACAGGCGGTAAGACTCTACCGCTTGCACCAGGCCCTCATCGGAACAGAAGCCAGCGACCCAGCTACAACAACGTAGCAGGAAACCATTATAGTTAGACCTATTGCAGTTGAGTTTTGCAAAACAATTTAAGCATAGACAAGAATCTTGTAGGATGTTGAAAATGCAGGATTTCCTTAAAACTAAGATTAGAAGGAAAGAAGCATTCTACCAGCATGATCGTACTATAGCTGAACCCATTAGGCTTGTTTGGCAGGAATCTTGTGGAAGTGAAAGGAAATTGGATAACACAAAAGATGCTAAGCTAATAAACATCAGTAATGGCGCAACTTAGAACGGAACACAACAAACATTATGGGATCTAGGCTGGAAAACAATACCGTGATGCAGACAGAATGCTTGTCCCCTGTTTGAACTGAATCCACAATGTTTCCCTTCCTGTTCACACCTTTGACAAGCACCGGTGATGTTGTTAAGGTGCCAATTGAATGCTATTTCACCCAAATTGATTGCTCTATTTGCCTTTCCACTGAAGAGTGACTTGCCAAATAATGTCTCATCTTTTCGACCATTTTTATCGTAAGTTTAGGGTATTGGGATGCCCTTTGCAACCACTTCACAGCCCATGGGAAGAGTAGACATATCTGTATAAGGAAGCACCAGGTACCAGAGCTGGCTTGCGTTGTTAATGAGGCTTAGGCAAGAGCTTGGGCCGACGATACCATCTTGATTTGTTGCTTCTCTTGAGCAGCCTACTAGTACTGAGTCTAACGAGGTGCGTGTGACAGGTGCGTACACATCAGTTGATTGATTTCGTGTGACCAGCTTCTGAAGTGGGCAGTGTGATGACGAGTCCGCTGGCAGGATGATATTCATGACACGATGCCTGTAATATATCGCTGTCACTTTGCAGGAGCCAAGAACTGGATGATCCAGGATGGTGTCATGCCCAGAGCATGATAATTGCATCCCAGGTGCGCCACATGATAGAGGGTGGCTTGGAAGCCAAAACGGAAACCGGATCTCTGGTCCATGTTTGTGGCATCGATGCGATGAACAAGTTTTGAGGAACTCATCATCTTCCCATGATGTGGCAGCATAGGATGCACAGTTGAGAAGCAAAAGCAGCAGTACGGCCAGAAGAAATTTATGCAAGCTCATGGGATGTATTCAGAGGTGAAGGTGGTCGAAGAGAAGGTTGTAAGTGCTTTAGAATGAGCACCTTTTTGCTTTAACCTCTCGGGAGGACTGATTCTGTGCTTGTCAAGATAGCTACGTGGTGGCGAGGAATTCCTGCTGCCAATAATGCTTGGATGGTATCGGGTTTCAGGAAGTGAGAGGATTCTTATCAGTTAACTGGAAGGTGCCTCTGTCTTCTTCAATCTTATTCCTACTATTCTGACTGACTTGTACAAGCCTAACTACATGCTACTAGATACGCAATTTTAATTATGTATCTAGACATATCACTTGTACAAGCCTAAATACATGCTACTAGATACACAATTTTAATTATGTATGTAGACATATCGTAAATCTAGATACATAGCAAAAGCTACGTGTCTAGAAAAGCCAAAATGACATATAATTTAGGACAGAGGGTGGTATTTATTTTCCTAGTGCAGGCACTACGAGAGTTTTGATTTCTGACGAGGCTTGTCATAGATGAGTGACTGCTGACTGGTGAGTAGAAGTTCATTTATCAGAGGGAAACCTTCTGCCGTGTTCCAGCTTCCAGTGATTGCTGTGTGATTACAGTGGTTACTTGCAAGTTGTTGTATCTTCGATGCGATTTATTATTAGTAGTATATTAATACCTTCAGATCCGTCCATTTCTATTTCTATTGTTTTGGATAGTGTGTGGTTGTCCAATTTTGAACCCTGATAAGATTTGTGCATATATAGCTGAGGGAATGAACAAATTATCTCATCAATCCCCGTGGGGAATGATCAGTCCAATAGCCCTTAGTTATAAAACAACCAGACACCACGGAAATGCTTGAGAAATCTTCGGAGGACGGTCATATTTTTTTTACTACTACTATTAACGACTTCCTTTTTGTTGCATCTTGTGTGCTGGTGCCTATTATTGTTGCCTCTAGATCTGTAGCCTCGGAAAAATCCATATAATGCCACTAAGGATGCCGCTTGAAGGATTGCACTGAAATATCATTTTTTTTCCAAACGCAAAAGTTTTACTGCATTTTTATTTTTATTTGTAGAGGAAAACAAAAGCAAGAAAAACTGTCCAAATAAACAGCCAGCACCCATTTTTTTACAATTTAGCTCTTTTTTTGAAGAAAAATTACGTTTGGTCTTTGGGAGAAGTAAACTCATCTTTGGACCCTGGGGGTCGGCGCCAGGACTCATGGCGTCAAGGTAACATGTCTCGGCGCCACAGATCTTGGCTTCAAGGTGCTTGGCCGAGATCCTAGATGGCGTTGACGTGTCCGGTACCTCGGCGCCATAATATATGACGCCGACGTCGGCGCCACGCACTCTGGCGCCGAGCATGGACCTCTGCGGCGTCTGCCACTTTGTCTGGTTTTAATTCAAAAGCTAGCGTGGGTGGGTGGATGACTGGATGAGACAGAGGCGCATGACCTAACAGGTTGCGTGCCCTGTTGGAAGGATGCTGTGATCGGCTACAGGAAAAAAAAAAGACTCTGCTGCTGCAGCCTTTTTCTCATATCTCAAATCACTGGTGGTGGCAAGCTGCTGCAGCAGAACAGGACGGGTCATACGTCAGCTTGCGCCTGCGTCGACGCCTTCGCGTGGTTCGTCGACGCCCATTTGGGAGCTGTGTTTGAAATTTGAATTGCCGTCCTCTGGAATCTTCGCATTTTGCTCCTAAAACCTCGTTATCTTCTGCTAAGATGTTGAATGGACTGCTTTTTCACCATCATGGATGCCATAAAAGCCTGTACATGTGACAAAGCAATCAAAGAAAATAAGTAATTACTCCCTCAGTCAAGCCGAGAATTGTGTATACGTGGGACAAAGGAATCAAAGGAAAATAAATCAACTTTTAAAGTTATCCTAAACTACTTAAAATTTAATCAAATTATAAAAAATACCATCAATATTCACAAGACCAAATTAATATCAATAGTACATTGTAAAACAGATGTTATTCTTTTCTCTAAAATTAGTTAAATTAAAAATAGTTTGACTTAGGATGATTCTATGAGTTTATTTTAGGTATAATTCGATGAAGTTTACTACCTCAGTTCTATAAATGAAATGAATGTAATTAAAGAAATGTTTAGTTAAATATTCTTAATTTATCAAATTTATATAAATAATATTAACATTTAAGGCAATTAATATTAAACAATACTACATTAGATTCACCGTGTAATATAATTTGGTAGTATAATTATTTGAAGTTATAGGTGTTGATATTGTTTTTGTTCTTTGTAAACTTATTTTTTGTTCTTATTTCCGTCCTGTTCTGCTGCAACAGCTTGCCATCACCAGTGATTTGAGAGATGAGAAAAAGGCTGCAGCAGCAGAGTCTTTTCTGTAGCCGATCACAGCATCCTTCCAACGGGGTACGCAACCTATTGGGTCATGCGCCTCTGTCTCATCCAGTCATCCATCCACCCATGCTAGCTTTTGAATTAAAACCAGACAAAGTGGCAGACACCGTAGAGGTCCATGCTCGGCGCCAGAGTGCGTGGCACCAAGATCTGTGGCGCCGACCTCGGCGCCATGTATTATGGCGTCGATGTACCGGCCACGTCAATGCCACCTAGGATCTCGGTCAGACATCTCAGAGCCAAGATCTGTGGCGCCGAGACGTGTTACCTCGGCGCCACGAGTCCTGGCGTCGACCCCAGGGTACAAAGATGAGTTTACTTCTCCCAGGGAGGCAAACGTAAATTTTCTTAAAAAAGGGCAAAATTATAAAAAAATTGGGACGACCGACTTATCACTTAACTCACGACTAATAAAACGTGTTTACGGTACGTCTCAACAATTTTCCACACGACTGGAATTCAATGGTACACTATCCCTTTCTCTTTTGTCCCGTCAAAGACTTTAGTATAGCAAGAACACCAAGTCAATAGCATCACAATCACGTAGAGCCAAGTTGATGTTTGCTTTTATAGCAAAGGCACTAAGTCTCGTAAACTCGGCAACTCTTGCATCTAGTCGCTTAGCGTTTATCCTTCTGCTGTTCTGTGAAACTGGCTGCAGTGGCAATGTCAGCTGCATTTCATCCTCCTGCTGCTCTACGTGCCTTAACTCTATTCTTTCTACTCCTTGTTGTCCTTGTTGCAGATGCAGAAGGGCGACACCATGTGCTTGACTGTCCTCCATTCTCTTGTGGTCAACTTAGAGATGTATCCCCTCCTTTCCGTCGGCGAGGTGATCCACCTGGGTGTGGTGTTCCATCGTACGAGCTAGTGTGCACTGACGCCAAGGCTTCAATTCGCATTGGCAGTGGAACTTACGATGTGGATAGCATCAACTATAATGATGATACCTTCTGGGTTGTTGAGGCAGACTGGGGTACACAGAGCAGCTGCCTTCTTCCTCATTGGGATGGCCATGGTTTTCAATATGGGCGATATGGGCCAGGGCGACACAGCACTTGGGCGACCTTTGTGAATTGTTCGAAGCCAATAGAGAACAATGGTATTTACTGGCCAGTGGCTTGCCTGAGCACCGATTCTTCTTTCATCTACGTGATGACTGGCTTTTTCTCTTATGCCGATGAGAATTTCGAGCCCTCGTGTGGTTACCTAGCCATGACTCCTTTGGGTGGTCCAGGCATGATGGTGCCCCAGCCCCACAACACAAGCTATCCAGATGTTGTTAAATTCATGAGGAATGGATTTTCCCTTCGATTTCCTTTTCCTATTGGTGATGGTAACATCAGAGAGTGTCTCGCAGAGTCCATGCGGTAAGTATCTGATATCATCCCATTTTCTCCCATACATGACTTCCTCATCTAAAAATAAAAAGGTTGGTTGAATTCCTTATGTAATCCTGTGCTATGGCATGGTCTTGCAGTACTTTCCTTAAAGAACCAAGAAATAGTACAGGCACCAAGGATCAGATTTTGGACATTCTTATGGTCGAGTCATTATGGTATTGAGTTATTGATCAACTTGGATCAACTAATAATGGTGTCACATCAGTTCTCATCGATATCATCGAAACAATACCATATGTGCTGTGGCTTCTGAAATCTACCCATGGTACTCACTCCAGATAGCATCACTTGTTGTATGAACACCGTATGTTCAGTGGCTTCTGAAATTATTTTTTTATTCTTCCTTGGATTTTTTCTTTCAGTTGTTTGCAGGTTCGTATTGATGCCGCTGGCAGTATTTATCTTCTTAGCCTATAAATACTGGAAAACAAGGATAACAATCGATGCAGTCGAGAAGTTCCTGCGAATGCAGCAAATGCTCGTTCCAATGAGATATGCATACACAGATATCATTGCTATCACTGGCCATTTCAGAGACAAGCTCGGGCAAGGAGGCTATGGTTCTGTATACAAGGGGGTGCTACTGCCAGGTGAAGTTCACGTTGCTGTCAAGATGTTGGGCAACTCCAACTGTAACGGAGACGAGTTCATCTATGAGGTCGCCACCGTTGGGAAGATTCACCATGTCAATGTTGTGCGCCTTGTTGTGTTTTGTTCTGAGGAAACTAGTAGGGCAGTTATCTATGAGTTCATGCCCCGTGGATCTCTCGATAAGTACATCTTCTCATCGGAGAACTGGAGAAGACTTTCTCATGGGACAAACTCAATGAGATTGCTCTGGGCATTGCCAGAGGTATCAACTACCTGCATCAGGGGTGTGATATGCAGATTGTACACTTTGACATCAAGCCACACAACATCCTTCTTGACAGCAACTTTGTTCCTAAAGTTGCTGATTTTGGGCTTGCCAAACTGTTCCCAAGAGATAACAGTTTCGTGCCACTGAGCGCTATGCGGGGAACCATAGGCTATATAGCTCCAGAGATGGTATCTCGAAGCTTTGGTGTCATCTCTACCAAATCCGATGTGTACAGCTTTGGGATGCTACTATTGGAGATGATGGGAGGGCGAAGGAACGCTGATCCACATGCTGGAAGCTCCAGTCAAGCATACTACCCATCCTTGGTGTACAGCCAGCTGAGCCAAGAAGATGTGTGCGGGATCAGTGAAGGTGTTGACATGCATGAGTTGGAGAAGAAGCTATATATCATTGGGATTTGGTGCATCCAGATGAAGCCGCAGGATCGGCCGACAATGAGCGAGGTCATAGAGATGCTTGAAGCTGGCGTCGATGGCTTTCAAATGCCTCCAAGGCCATTTTTTTGTGATGACGAGGTGGATGGTTCTTACTCTATGCCCACCGAACTCGATGCAATAGAAGAGGAGGATGAGTAGTAAAATATACTTGTGTCTGTCGCTGTGTGCTTTAAATGTATCAGGCTACTAATAAGATTGTAAGGTTGTCATAAGCTCAGGTACCTGTTGTATTCAGTGTGTGATAATGTAATGTTACAGAAAATATCTCCAAGGACCTTTTTTTGAACCAAAACTCCTCTAAAAACATTTTTGACCTATGCGGATCGGAGGCCTGACAGGCAAATGCCTGCCAGGCAACACATCCTAGTCATAGACGTTCAAAACCATGTGTCTGGGAACTAGTTTTTTTTTTCTCAAACACACAGAAGATTTGCGTGTCTTTGTATTAAGGTAGTGAGAGTTTGATTACAATACACCTCGGTGGCGCTTTAGGCGAGGGTCGATGTAATAAGAATGAAGCTCAGACCCTCCCTGCTTGCTAGGAACTAGTTTTTTTTTTATAGCCACCGACCTAACGGCCCCTTTGTTCCGTGTAGGAAGAGGATCCCCGATCCCCGGCTGTCGTATTCCTGCAAAGAGTTGTACTAGCTGTGTATGCATATGTGCAAAGGCTACAACTTTTTTCTACGTTATGCATAATACACTTCGGCTGTGTTTGGTTTGAGGAATGATCATCTATTCATTCCTCACTTTTTTTTTTTTGTCTGTGGAATGGAATATGCTGATGCATTACCACCCTATTCCTCTCAAGCAATTAATTATTACTAGTACGAGGAATGGAAAGAAGTGAGCCTACTCAACTGGTCAGATAAGAGGTGTGGCAATGCACCCAACCATCCAGATTCAAATCCTCTCTTGGACTAAATTTGGATGCCTATTTCTCTTCTTAATTAATGAAAAACCATATAGTTTCTCCTAGGTTGGATCTCGTTTTTTTAGTACGAGGAATGGAGTCATTTCACCAAATTTGAGGAATGAACTCATGATGCATCACCTCATCTAGAATTAGATGACTCCTCAAACCAAACATCCTATGAGTCAAATGAATCCTCAAACCAAACACCCTGTAAGTCTACGAGTATATTTATCCTTCGCACGATTATTTTTTTGGAATAATCAGCAGGAGCACTGCTATATCATATATGAGAGGAGCGAGAATCCAATTTACAGCTTAAAGGTTATTACATATCTAAACCACTCAAACTCAAAAATCAGGTAGCATAAAAGAAAGGACTCATGGCGGTAACTGTATTTTTCCCAGTGCTCTACTGAAGAGGCCCAGCTCTTCCTTGATCAGCCGCCGCAGCACTTGAGCCAGTGTCCGCGTTGTCCCCTCGAAGGTTCTCCGGTTTCGCTCTTTCCAAATGTTCCAGGCTGAGTACATCAAGACGGCTGCTATTGTTCTTTGTTGAGTTATTGATCTTCCCTGTAGTGACTTCTCCCACCAGATTTTCATATTCTGCATGTCCCCATCAATGTCAGTAATGTGGTCTCCAACCCAATTTTTGACTAGCATCCACACTTCTTTTGCAAAAGGGCAATGAATGCAAAGATGGACACCTGTTTCTGCATCCTGATCACAAAGCGGGCAGATTGGGTTGCAAGGCCAATGCCTCGGTGCTAGCATATCAGCCGTAAGAACCTTTGCCTGTACTAGCAGCCACGTAAAAAAATTGAGTTTGCCTTCAACATGAGCCTTCCAAATCGAATTCGCCATTATATCCGAGTAAGACCCCATGAACTGAGCCAAGTACGCTGATTTTGCAGAGTTGTTGCCATCCGCTGTCCATCTCCAACGGATTTGACCGTCTTGGTCGTTGAGTTGTTGGGCTTGTACCAGGTCCCATAACTTGACAAACTCAGCCATTTCCTGGACGGTCTCCATCGTCCACAGTCCCCTTGTCCATCTTTGATTTATTATATCATCATGTACCGTTTTGTTTTTCCTCCAGGCCCACTTGAATAGACTAGGTGCTAGATCGATGGGAGCTTGGCCATCAAGCCACGACGAATGCCAGAAGAGAGCTTTATCTCCCCTTCCCACCGTGACCACTGTTGATGCTCGAAAAAATGCCCTGTCCACTGAATCGCATGGTGCAGCAGTCCCCGCTGATGGTCTGTCTGGGCTTGCCCAATCCTGCCAAAGCCATCTCAGCCGCAGTGCTCTGCTAAATCTCTCTAGATCAAGAATACCGAGGCCACCAAGAATTTTTTGTCTTGTCGCTTTTTGGCCAGCGAACCAGACAATGCTCCCCAGTTGCTGAAACTGCTCCTTTCCAGAGAAACGATGTTCTGATGCTATCAATCTTCCTTATTGTCCACTTTTTTAGAGCAAAAACTGTTAAGAAGTGAACTGGCATAGACGTTAGCACAGAATTAACCAAAGTCAAGCGACCAAAATGGTCCAGGAACTTGGCTTTCCAGGCAGGAAGCTTGGCGGCTATCCTGTCAATTAGCGGCTGCACATCCACTTTCCTCAATGCTCTGGTGTGCAGCGGCAAGCCCAAATATTTGCAAGGGAAGGCTTTAACTTCACAAGGGATGACATCAAGCAGTCCTTCCAGTTGCAAAGAAGAACAGGCCACGGGGCAAGGATCTGGGATTCGACCGAGACAGTCAGAATTTCGGCGAAATTTGTCCATTTCGGTTAGGTCCGAAACGAATTTTGTGCTTCAAATCTCGAAATTTCAACGAATTGAGTCCGAAATTGGACGGAAATTTCCCGAAATTCGTCCATTTCGGTTGGGACCGAAATTTTTTCCAAAATGAATCCCAGAATCTTGCCACGGGGTAAGTTGCACATTTGGAGAAATTTGTGACCAACCCGAAGCCTGCGCAAAAGCCGCTAAGATCCACACTGCCGCTTGTATCTCTTCTCTATTAGGATTAAGGAATAATGCTGCATCGTCTGCATACAACGACACCCTCAATTTGACTGCTCTATGCTGTGACGGCTGCAAGTACCCAAGTTGGGTGGCCCTATCAAACATCCTCTGCAATGGATCTATTGCAATGAGGAACAGAAGTGGCAACAAAGGGTCGCCTTGCCTGAGGCCCCGACCGTGTCTGAACCGCTTTCCTTTTGATCCATTGACAAACACTGCAGAGGATGTGGTGGAAATCAAAGCTGTAACCTAGGCACGCCAGCGGCTACCAAAGCCAGGTCGGTGCAGCATCTCTAGGAGGAAATCCCATCTGATCGAATTGAACGCTTTGGTGATATCCAGTTTGAAAAATATTGCTGGGTGTTTGGCCCTGTGCAGCTCTTGGATTGTGTTCTGTGTATAAAGGAAATTATCATGGATGCTTCTCTTTCTTATGAACGCACTCTGACAACAGGAGATGAGGGAGTTTAGGGTGCTACCTAATCTGGTTGCCAACACTTCGGATATCAGTTTTGCCACGCTATGGGTAAGACTAATTGGCCTGTAGTCTGACAGAGAAGTTGCATCAGCCTTCTTAGGGACCAGCACAATATGCGCTGTGTTTACAGTCTTGAGGTGTTGATCGTGCTGTCGTGCTGATGATAGAAGTATGTAGCTGCTACCAAGAGGTCTTGTTTGATGACATTCCATGCAGATTTGAAGAAGACTCCAATGAAACCATCGGGTCCAGGAGCCTTTTATGAAGGAAGGTCCTAGATCGCAGCATGCAGCTCCTCAAATGAGAATTCTTCTTCCAAGTGATGAAGGTCATGCTGCTGGATACTCAAGAATTCCCAATTTAGTGTGTGAATCCTAGGTGGAGGGGGCCCGAACTGGTTGCTGAAATGACTGTGCACCGCTTGGGATTTCTGATGTTGGGAGAATACCGCTGTGCCGTCCACCTGAAGTGATTGGATGTAGCTTTTACTTTTCTTGCATTTGTCCTTATAAAGAAAAGTTTGGAGCTACAGGAAGACGCCTTGATCATTGTTAGCCTGGAGCATTGCTTTGCTCATAATTTTTCCACCGCAGTTAGGCCCAGCAGCCGCTGTTTGACTTGCCTGTGGAGTTGCACTTCCATAGGACTGAGCACCCTATATATACTCCTGTACCACATCCAAGATCCAAATCAACTGCCTCGCTGCAATGATGAGTAGCTTACAATTACCAATTTTACTCCTTGCCCAAGCTCGTAGAGCTTTAGCAGTTCTATGCATTTTGATGTGCAGCCTCAGAAAAGGGTTTGTTATTGTAAGAGGTTTGTTCCATGCTTCAGCAACCACCTCTATGTATGAAAAGACCTTGATGTCGTCTAGAGGAGAGGTGAATAAGCCTGTTTAAAAACAAACTCGAGGAGAAGTTAAACTCTAGGTGCGGCACTGCCTCACTTGAGTGCGGCAGTGCCTCACTCCAGCTGCGGCACCGCCTCGCCTCTGCAGAGATTTCAACACGGACCAAACTTGGTAGAGATGTGCTAGAGATGTCCAGTGACAAATTCACCAAGTACCTGCACTCACAAACACTCACAACCAAGTAGATCGAGTGGAACACAAATAATGTAATTTAAAACATAAAGACACAAGACATAAGATTTATCCCGTAATTCAGCTCGCCACCAAAGCTTGCCTATGTCCACGTTGTTGAGGCTTGCCACTGAGGCTTAGGGCTTTTCAACCCTTCCTCGTTCTCAAGTCAAGAGAGTTAACTCTTGAGATGAGGAGAGATTCCACTAGCTGCAAGAGGATGATTACAAACTTTTCCACTGCTCACCACAAGCACGGGAGCTCGCCGGGTGACGCTTAGCCGTCTAGGAGGCTTCACCTCCAAGAGTAAAAATGCGCAACGAAGATTGACAAAGCCTGACAATTGCTCAAGGTTTGGATTGCTCTCTTTTGCTTAATCTCTCACCCCAACACTTAATCACTCACTAAGAGCTTCAATCTCACAAAGAGAGGGTTGGGGAGAGCTCTCATAAGGCTTGGGATGTGTCTTTGATGATCTGAATGTTAGCAGCACGACCAGGAGACGTGGGATGAGTATATATAGCCACCCCACAAAAACTAGCTGTTAGAATTGAAAACTAGCCGTTATGGTCTGTAAGGTGCGGCACTACCACACTTAACGCGCGGCACTGCCGCAGCTCCCTGAAACAACACAGATCACCTCATGAAAAACGCCATAACTTTTTACTTCGAACTTCGTTTTTAGTGATCTTGGACTTTCCGGAAAACTTGTTTCGAGGACTATCCAACCCAGCAGAGAACAAGCTCTAAGATCAACTAGTGCAGGTGCAGTGCTAAGTGTTTTCTCTCATGTTAGCACTTGGGTTCGGTTAGTTTGAGCACTTGAGACTTGTCTAAGATTCGTATTGCATCCCCCTTGATAGTATGTCATACCTATACTCAAGATCAAGAGAATATAACCATTTCAACCACTTGAGTCTTCAGTGTCTTTATATGCCATTTCTTCTCAATATCACTTCATGAGGGGTTGCAATCAACTTTGTCTCCTTTCTTTGAGCAAACATACCTTAAGTATGTGACTTGAACCATTTCAACACATGTGAGTTCAATCCATGGCTTCAAGTCACTTTCACTAATGATTTGATCCTTAACACAATATGACTCCTTATAGCTTGATTAGTTCCTCGACTCAATGTAAGTACTCTCTTCTTCACCTTAGCCATGGTACCTCGGTCCTCAAGCCATCGCTTGCCCTTCATCTCCGCTTAGTCCCTCGAAGCCCTTTCCTTGCTATCTTCACCTTATCAAGCCATACTCAAGTCACATCATATTAAGCATCCATTAAAAAACCATTTCTTCAATATTGTGATCCTTGCTTGAATATCTTCTAGATATAAATATTGAGATCAATCAAGCTTCAGTTGGATTCACATAAATTGAGATATATGAATCAAGATCAATATGGTCAAGCCAATTCACGATACCTTATATCCTCTTCATTTTGGCTTGACACTCCTAACACTCACTTCAATCTCTATCTTCATACTTCTAGCTTGATCATATTAATGCAAAGTGATTTTCCAAATCTTTATCCATACAAGCAAACCAACATATAGACTGACATATATCCAATATGACTTGTGTCCTTTGTCATTTAACCTTTGCTTGGTATTTCTTCACTTATGCATTCTTGACTCATTCTTCAATCATTGATCAAAGCTAATCCACTATCAAACTCTTCTTGTTCATGAAAAGCAAACCATTATTGAGACCAATCAAAAATCAAGTCATGTCCCATTTGCCATTTGCCAAATATGCTTGCTTTCACATGATGCTATGATATCCCACAACATAGAAGTCATTTTATTGATTTCATTTGCATTGTTGTCTTTTGCTTGAACTAGATTGTTTCCATGATCTTCCAATACAATAATACACAACTTTGACCTTCATTTGAACAATATGTGGAATATCATCAAATTTGCCTTCTTGTTGAACCTATATATACTTATTATTCCATAATCCACAGGTGTATGCAATAAACTCAATTTCTTATTCAACACTTAGCAAACTTGTTAGACCTTTAATTGTGTTGTCATTCAATTCACCAAAACCCACTAAAGGGCTAGATGCACTTTCAATCTCCCCCTTTTTGGTGATTGATGACAACACAATTAAAGCTTACAAGAGATTGATAAATAATAAGATTTTGAATCCTATGATATAGTGAGCTCCCCCTAAATGTGTGCATTGAAAGGAATTCAAATTTTGGCCTCAAATGCCAAATGCACATATTTAAGATGAAGTGTCAGAGCTCTCCTATATCTTAAGCATCCGTGGGGTGCAAATTGTCAACATGATAAACGTGATGCTCATGGCAGTTCATGCACTCAAGAAGTTTCTGAAGCTGTCATATGCTGCATTTCCACGAGTGCACGCGACACTGCTGCACAATGGCAGTCAGAGAAAATAAACACTCCACCATTCAAGGCATGAACATCACACACTAGCATATATGGTCCTTATCAAGAGCATCAATTTAAACTATCCTTGAACACACCACACAATAAAATTTGAAAAATCTTATATGCCTCTCTTTTACCCCTTTAAATCCACCTATCAATCTCTCCTCCCTTACACTCTCTCCCAATATTTCTCCCCCTTTGGCATTAATCTCCAAAAAGGATCTCTCCCCCAAAAGGAAGAAATGATGGTAGACAAGTGAAGGCAATAGGTAGGTAAAAGTTTAGCATACAAGATTTCTCTCCTAAGTTTTCTACCAAACAAAGTATGCAATACCTTACGTCAAGATTTTTGAGAAGTTAGCATATTTAGCTCATACCTTACTTAGATCATAATTTTAACATGAGACAAACTCACTTCATCACCACAAGAGGTATCAACCAAATATCTAACTCATTCTCTAATCGTCACCATAAGAACAAACTCATGGTGTGACTCAAATATTGCATACACATGCACACACTAGCATGTAAGGGCCTAGATGCACAAAGGTAATACAAGAGTTCATAGAACGATATACCTTTGTTCTAAGCCTCATAGTCCCCACTATGATAATGATTTTCATTAGCTCAATTTAGTGCTTTGATGGGCTTAGCACTTCTTTATGCAAAAAGATTTCATTTGTGCCCATCTCTCTTCATCATCACGTTCATGAAGATTTTTCAAACTTGTGCTTGATCTTGGTTGAGAGTCCACTGCTAGCTCTTGTTGTCATTTTGAGATACCAATTGAAGACATATTTTTTGATATACCAAATTGAGAGATTATACACCAATACCAATTGAAATATGATCTTCGCAATTTTGACACCAATTGAACGAGTCTTCACAAGTTGAAGTCAATTGAAATGGATTCTTGTATCTCATAATGTCTCCTAGAGAATGCTCACAAAGACAAGAGATAGCATTAAATTGCACAAGCTAGAGTTTCACAACTAGTGACCTTTTGGATGTGGAAGGCATGTAGATCACTAATTGTAAAACCTCATAACATAGACAAAATTCCCCCTTTTTGATAGTGCATACATACACACACACACACACACACACACACACACACACATATATATATATATAAAAGGCAAGAATGTATGCACTTTTGGTCAATTAAAGACAAACAAGGAAATTTAAGCTATATTATGGAGAGTAGCTACTTAAGAGATAAAATCACAATCCAAATGAATATGAGAGATAACTTTACCAATTTGGATTGAGTTAATATAGCATACCCATGAGAAATTCATTCTCACCAAGAGACTACACAAATTCACTAGAAGAAAAGGTTACTCTCAAAAGACACAAGACATAGAGTGGGCTCCCCCTTAATATGTGCATCAATTACTCGAATTACTTGTGAATTGCACTTGAATCGGTTTAAGAGTCTAGAGGAGTTCATCCTATATCTTGGTCAAGGCATAACAAATTTGCAACAATTGAAATTGTGCCAAAGAAAACATACCACCACCAAGGTTGTGGCAGAACCACCTAATCTAATGCCCTCCCAAGAGTACTTGTCTTCCATTAGACACTGAGTACCCAAGAGAGTGCACTAAACTCTGCGATTCTATCGAGCACACCCGAGGGAGAACTCGAAAATCCACATTTTACCTCAGGACCATAAATGGGAGATAAAGATTACAAGATCTTTGCCATTTCTTACGTCACTTTTAGTACAACATCACAGTAATTCATCATTTGATAATAACAGCGGAATATAAAATGTTATCAGAGTTTCAGCAAAAGTAAAAATCATTTAATGACAAGTTAAACATTAACATGAAGAACATTTGGATGCATGCAATGATAACAGTTATAAGTCTTTCCTTTGAAAAACATTTTTGGTGGAAGTTTTAAATAAACTCTATGTCCGCAACATAATGGAAAACCTCTCTATGCCCACCAGGAGGTTTCCATACACATGGTCAGCTTTATTAGCACCTATCACCTGCAACAGGGTAGAACAAACCCTGAGTACTTAATTGTACTCTGCAAGACTTAACTGTCAGGAGGAAATAAAAAAAAACTCCAAGGGTATGCAAGGCTATCGGGCTTGTGGGTTATTGCAACTGCAGGAAGCATTATTAAACATGCATCCTTATATTCAATTTTTATTAGCAGTCATCAGTAGTTCATTAACCAACCATTCTAGGTAAGCACCTTTGCTACTTCCAAGCATGTGGTAAACAATCAGAACCATTTTTATCTTCTGCCATGTTACAGTTCTTACTACGGTGCTAGATCATAGCCAAGTCGTACCGTCACGTAGAAACAGCGATTCGTGAATCAATGTAGCCCAACTGGGTACCCCGAAAACACACGCCTCGCTTGAACGCCAGGCACAAGCAAGACCAACCCATTCCACTCCTGTCAAGGGGTCTAGGTCCCCGTCCAAACTGGGACTCCAAGCTCCCAACACTGCAGGCCTGGCCTCAGTGTGGTGCTTAGACCTCCACCTATTTCCCACCCCTAACAGTCGGTCCGAAAAGAGCCAGAACCCATGATAAGAGAGTAACAAGTCTTCTCGCTCCTATAAGTAAGTATGTGCTTAGAATAATAAGTCTGTGACCTGACTAGAATCCACAGCAACGGATAGTCCTCAATCGACACAGGCGGGATAAATGCAACCCGAGCCCTCGCTCGGTCGCCCAACCAAATCCAAGTCCAAATCCAAGATCTAGTCCCGCCCGGTCACCAATTATAATTCATATATATTCCATGTGATAGTAATATGATAATAGTAACAATAATATATTTCATATGTCTCGTGAGTGACAGGCAATCACTCGACTTCTATCGGAGTCCTATAGCATAGTAATCTACACGATCCTAACATACTAGTAAGACTCATGGGATAAGGATATATATATGCAGGTGGGTTTCATTCAACTCCTTAAACTTAATGCACAAGCATAAAAATAAGTGCAGAATAATAGGGGTTATGCACCGGGGATTGCTTGGGTAAGATAACCAAAAGTTAGCACTCCATTACGGTGACACGATCATCAAGGCAGCATCCTTTCTACTGCTCCAGATGACTCCACAATCAACCATAGTTCCTATTATAATATACATAGATACAACACGGAGACGTAAATAATCAACGGCAACCTCGACGCTTAAAATACGATTATGTCTCTCAAGCTAATGAACTAGCTCTAATGACTAACGCACTAGGCCACATGTCCACGTTATCGAACAAGTCGTTAATTTCCCACAAGTGTCTTAATTGTAAAGTCCTTAGGTGTTACTTTATCTATTTCGTTGATTTAATACCTATTCGAACTAACCTTAACAAACTAGTTATTCCAGAGCTAAGAAAATTACAAAGAACACCTAATAATACTATGAAGCTACTGTAAAATTTTCAAAGCTAGCACTATCATAATTTTGCCCTAAAAATTCCTATAAGTTTATATCCTAGTAATATTAAGCATCTTGGTTTAATTACAGTATTCCTAAAAACATTATAAATTTATGTGAGAAAAATACACTAGTAGATAGATCATGATTTTTAGAACTTAGCAAAATTGGTTTCACAATTTGTGAACTTCTACACATTTAGATATCGAATTTGCAAGTTTATAGCTAGTTTAGGGAAAAGAAAAACAATGACAATGCTAGGAAAAGGAAAGGGACCACGCGCCCGGCTTTCGGCCCAGCGACCTAGGTCTGGCCCAAGCCAGGGCACGACCGCGCGTGACGCCACTAGACTAGCAACGGCCTAGTTGGCCCATCCCGCACGATACTCTGGAACATTTGCATAGAAGCCCTCCACTTCTAACCAAAGCAACCCGCGGTCCAATACTATTTCCCTCTCTCACAGATGCTCTCAATTAACCCCCTGGATTTACTTGAATTCCTGACATGGGGTCCTTGGCAACAACGCGCACGACGCAGCACCCGCCGACACTTAGTAGCCCTGTCGGGCACCTAGGACCCGCGTTGGCCAATCTAAGGAGCCAACCGTCATCCTAGGCTCACGCGGTGATGCTGGGAGGCGGATGGGGACTCAGAGGAGTACCCGAGCCCTGCGAACCACAGCGACGGCCGGAGCAATGCTTTCTGCAATGATGGCGAGGTCACACCGGTGATCTAAGGCACTAACAAAAGGGTAAAAGTGGTAGGAAAGTGCTAGGAGCTCACCGCAATCCGTGCTGTGGCAACGGTTGAGGCGGAGGAGTGCCAAGGTGACCTGGCCACGTGCGCACGAGCACGGTGGCGGCGCTCCGGGGCAGACACGGTGTGTCACCATGCCATCAATGAACGCCCTGGACAAAAGAAGATGAGCGCCAACTCTAGAGGGTCAAGATGAGCTCTGAACCGCCATTAATCGATTCTTTACCAACAGGTTGGGTGTTGATGGTAGTTAACAACCATCATGAACCATCAACTTAACTCAAAATAACAGCATAAAAGGAATCATCAACATAGAATAGGGGTTAAACCGATAGAATTCCATGAGTTTTGGTGGATCTGTGTTTCGTAGGGATTAAACAGGAAAAGAGCCCAAGATGGTCCACATGTCGGACTAAAAATCATATTCCACCGTGACCCCAAGTCAAGAAGATTCTAGAGAACATTAGAAGGTGAGCCACCAAAGGGGGGTCCACCTGGCATTCACCCAGGTCAGCTGACCCCACCCTAGGTCAGCCGACCTAGATGGGTCCCATCTGTCAGCTTCCTTCGCAAGTCGGTTCTCCACCGCCTTAGGGTTTTCATCTTTGCCGTTGATTCAAGTCGGTTTGATCCGAGGGCTCCGGTGCATCCCACCGGCCTATATAAGCAGGACCCTACCCCCTGGGTCAGAGCATCCTCAATCCTAGGTAGAAACCCTGAGCCTCCTCTATAATCAAGAAACCCTAGATAGGATCAAGAGCCAAGCATTCAAGAGGAGATTAGTCTTGTAGTCTTCCAAAGATTAGGACTAGTCTTATTTAGAGATAGAGAGATAGAGTGTTGGGGAAGAGTTTGGAGGAGTTACTGGCCTGTCAGTGCCTCCTCTATAGCTTGTACCTGTGGGATCAAGTTTCATTAGAGCTTGCTTTTGAGATTTTTCTGGTATTATTGTTCTTTCGGTTTGTGACTCTTTTGTGTGCTTTAATCTTGGTAGCTCCTTGATTGAAGTAGTATTTATAGTGTAAGCATGGTTCTTAGACATTGATTACTCGTAGATGCACCCTACTTTCTGGATCGGTGGTAGCTCGTGAGGGTGACTTTACCTCGTTGAATCTTCCATAGTCCATCTCCCGTTTGTAGGACTAGTAGGACCTAGTTGCTAAGGAAAACATCCTCTGCTGGTGTCTTTTCTTAAGTAATGTCCCCATTGGAACAATCATAACATAGATTGCGAAGGTTAGAACTAGAGACCTTAGTGATCTTCTCTATAGCCATATACTCTTCGTCCTTGCTTGCTTCTCAGGGGTTTAAGCTTAGGCTTAGTTTCTCACATGTTCCTCCCTATGATAAAATATAAATAACGATAATCTGGAATACTCCCAGGTGAAGTGTTACATCGGTATACTATCTGTGCACTTGCGGATAACCTTATTATCTTGTGTACATTTAATTCATAGCAACAAGCATTTCTGGCGCCGTTGCCGGGGAGGAAAAACGGTTGCTGAGATTACCTCGAACCTAGCTTAACCTTGTATTATACTTTTCATTTTCCTTTTAGATATTTCCTTTTTGTTTTCATCCTTATGGATGCCATATGTCGGGTATAAATATCAAGGTGTCCTACACATACGGGATGACTACCGCTAACCTTGACCCGACCAGGGGTTAAGAATAACATGACGGCCTCGGTCGACCCCTCAGGGTGCAGGACCTGGCACGCTCGACCTCAAGGGCACGGATCTTGTCCCATCCGACCCCGAGGACTCGGGCACCCATCCTGACCAAGGGCACGGGTCCCGAGTTTGGTCGACCCCAGAGGTGCCGACTCCGTCCCGCCCGACCTTGAGGGCACAAGTCTCGTCTCGCCTGACCTCGAGGGCGCAGACTCCGTCTCGCCTGACCTCAAGGGCGCAGACTCTTTCTCGCCCGACCTCAAGGGCGCAGGTCCCGTCTCGCCCGACCTCGAGGGCATAGACTCTGTCTCGCCTGACCTCAAGGGCGCAGACTCTGTCTCGCCCGACCTCAAGGGCATAGGTCCCATCTCGCCCGACCTTAAGGGCTCGGGCCACGCCTCGCCCACGGGTTCCGATTTCGCCCGACCCCGAGGGGCACGGGCCCCACCTCGCCCATCCACAAGAGTGCGGGCTCCATGTCGCCTGACCCCCGGGGGTCGGATCGCCCCCATGCAGAAGATAAGACCCAAAAGATAGGATCTGTACCACATTAAATGCCCATGACATGCGGATTTGACACACAGATAGGTCGGCACTATGCCACCAGCCCTCCACCGCGCCTGGCCACCTCAAACGAAGGGTGCAGGTTCGAAATCATTTCCTAATACTAGGGGGCCCCGGCGCACTTTGATGTGACCAGCGACCTCTGGGAAACTGCTTCTCGACACCCATGTCTCTAACAGTGTTAGGAGGATCGGTACTGTGCCACTTGGTTCCCGAATCGCCCCTGACATGAGATCATGGTTCAGAATTTTGGCCTGAAATTCACGAATTTCGGCGAAATTCGTTTCTATCGGCCTGGTCCGGTAAAGGGCCAAACCGGTGAAAACATTTCGTCCTGTTTTGAATTTTTTTTAGCCCATCACAGTCGGACTGGCCCAGTAATTCCTTCCCAACTATATAATACCTGAGCTGAAACCCTAGCTGTTCTCAAATTCATTTCTCTCTCCTCGACTCTCAGGCTCTCAGCCGCCCGCCGCCGCCGCCGCCTGGCACCTGCCTCTACCCCAGGCCCAGCCCCTAGGCGACCTCGCCCCCGGCCCTAGCCAGCCCCTGCCCCGGGCGACCTCGCCATCAGGTTCTTGTACCAGGACGGCCACATCGATGCGTGGCTTCTCTTGTCAACGCACTGAATCGGACTACTTACTGCGTGTAGGTACATGGATGACATGAGGGGAAGACTCCCTGTCGATGCTCGCGGGAAAGGAGCCGATGCTGACGGTGCAGCAGGAGGAGCCACCAAGAAAGCTACTGTAGGCAAGAGGAATGCTTCGACAGGTGATCTGTACAATTGTTTTTCGATCTTGCAATTTCATATGCACAAAGCCTATATTTTTCTATCAAGGATGTCTCGTTCTGAGTAGATTAGTACTTGAATGCAACTGAACCTTGTACAGCATTAACTATGGGATATTTACATGATCCATGAGAATTTAGTTGTTGTTTTTATGTTTTAGATAAATTGTTCTCTTGGTCAGCCTTTTAGTTTGAGCAAAGCATTAATCTGCATAGTTTTGTCTGTACATCATTAATACTTGTGTCAAACATGAGTATCGAGCAGCAACAACCAAGTTAAAGATGAGCGTTGTGTATCGGCTGGAAAGAAGTAACTAATGCAAACAATTGTTGACAACATATGTCCATGTGGTAGTCATACATGAAAATGGGTTTGCACTTGTACTATTTTGTGCTTGCTTCTCTCATTTATTGAATCCACTAGTTACTCACCATGTCCTTGTGGTAGTCATACATCTGAGATATGCTTATAGGCTTAGATTTAGTCACTTAGCTAATTTAGAACTGTTATTTTGCGCAGCCATTGATAGTGTATGGACCCATGGTATACCATTTGGATCTGGATTCAAATGCCACTACTGCAATAGAGCATTCTCAGGTGGAGGTGCAACCCGGTTCAAAGAACATTTGGCGGGGATCATTGGGAATGTGGAAGCATGCCAGAAGGTGCCAAAGGATGTGCGGAAGTGTATGGAGGAAAGCAGAACAGAAGGGAAGAGAGCAAGGGCGGTGAACAAGGCTAGAAAGAAAAGAATCGATGATGAAATTGCACGGTCTGTTGGAGTAGAAGATGTTGTTACAATCAATGATTATGGTGATGATATTCCTAATGATGAGGAAGGGCAGTTGCAGTTTGTACTGAAAAGATCAATTCATGAAACCAACATAAGGAATGTGGCTACCTGCTCAAGATCTGGCGGTGGCAGCCAGAGAAGAATTGACACCATGTTTCAGAAGCAGTCTGCATCCAAGAGACGAGTGGGGTTTGACATAGACCTAGCATGCAGTAGAGCTCCTGTGCAACCAAGAATTAATGTCGCCTTAAATCCCGACCTCAAGGATAAACTAGGTAGAGCATGGTCCAAGTTTTTTCAAGCAAATAGTGTGGCCGGGAGGAAGGCAAATTGTCCTTATTTTCGGGCTGCATTTAAGCTGACTCAGCAGCTTGGTGAAGGGGTTCCATGCCCAACAGGTGAAAGTATTGATGGTTCCTACTTGGAGGTACATAATGAACTTTCACATGTTGCTTACTGTTCACATGTTTGTTTCTAATTTCAGAGCTACATTGTTTGTTTCTAATTTTTCTTTTGAATTGCAGAGCAATTTCGAAGAATTAGAGCATGATATGAAACAATGCCAGATGGATTGGGATCAGTACAAGGTTACTCTTATGTGCAATTCATGGACTGGACAAAATGGTGAGAGCATCATCAATTTCATGATATACTGCAATGAGAAATTGTTCTTTCATAGAACAATCAATGCCACTGGAGAAACTCAGAATGCAAGTTTCCTATATGATTGCATCAGAAAGGTTATTGTAGGTGATATTGGAATTGATAGAGTTATGCAAATTGTAACCGATAATGGATCAAACTACAAGAAGGCGTGTGCACAAGTCACTAGAGAGTTTCCAAAGATTTTTTGGCAGCCGTGTGCTGCACACACCATTAACCTCCTACTCAAGAGCATAGGGAAATTTACAGATGTTGAGAGGGTTATATCTAGTGCCCAAAGAATATGCAAGTTCTTCTACAACCATAACAATCTACGTGCTGAAATGAAGCGCAACATTGGTGGTGAGCTGTATAGGTGGAATGCCACCAGATTTGGAACTGTCTTTATATTCCTCCAAAGCTTTTGGGATAGAAAGGATAAGTTCCGACAATGGATGGCGTCAGAGGAATGGGCTAACAGCCGCTACAATGGAGATGCCGAGTACATCTATGCAGACGAATGTTTGTCATGTAGGCAATGGTGGGACAACATCAAGTTTGTGCTAGAGCTGGTTTCGCCAATCTATAGTCTGTTGCGTTATGTAGATTCACAGAAGATTGGTACTGTCTCGGGGTTCATACCACTGGTGATAATTTGTAGGGATATGTTGCAAGTTTTCATGGAGGGGCATAAAGACCTGAAGAATATCTTGGCACTACTAGATAGTAGGGTCAAAAGTATGTGCCAGAAAACCCTAATGCTTGCAGGTACTGAGTTGCTTTCTATATACCTATCTCTCTGTTATCTTGCTCATTTTACTGCAGTGATTCATTCTTATATGAAATCTTCTTGTCCATGTAGCTGCCGTGCTAAACCCTCAAGGTCACTACAAGTTTAGCACCACTTCAAATCCTGACTATTTGAAGGAGCTAGCAATTGTAATCGAAAGGATTGCTGATTCCCCTGAAAGCGCAGTTCAGGCTTTATCTGAGTTCCAGGATTACAAAGCAAACAAAGGAATATTTGGTACTACAACAGCTCGATTGGCTGCTATTTCTCCTAATGTAACTCCAAGTATGTTGTGCTACCTTTTTTAACTTAATTTAGTGCTTATCTGCTTGTGCCTCATTAATTATTGGGCTGCATATAGTATATTCGTAGTCAAAAGTTAACTTTGTATTATAGAAATAGCTTTGTACTATTCTGATTCTGCTGTATGGAGGTTCTGTTCCATCTTCTCCATTATCACATCTTGTTGGTGATAACCAGTAAAACTATATAGATCTTTATCTGTTTTAATATTTATTATGAAATGTTCTTTATATATAATTGCGCACATCTGACTTAAACAACTGCAGATTGTTAATAAAGGAGTGAATATGCATACTTATAATTGAATTTGGTTTTCCTGCAGCCACTTGGTGGTCTCTTTATGGAGGAGACACCAAAGAATTGCAAAAATATGCATTGAGGATTGTGTCACAGTGCATTTCTACAAGTGGCTGTGAACGAAACTGGAGTAGATTCTCACTGGTCCAAACCAAACTGAGAAACCAACTGTGCTACATTAAACTTCATAAGTTGGTCTATGTGAATCATAACCTGAAGCTACGTGTGCAACATCTTGAAGCTAATGATCAACTTAAGAAGGAAAAGTTTGCAGATCCTATTCAAGATATGATAGATTGTGCACTTTTTGATCATACCAATCCAATTACAGAGTGGCTAAATGAACCAGATTCTGTTGTTGATCAAAAAGCTGAACAATCTTATGGACTAGTGCGTGAAAAGAGTCTTCTTGGAACGAGAGAGCGAGGGAAAGCTGGACTAGTGCATGATAAAAGAAAGAAGGGGGCAAGTGAGGATGGGGATGATGAGTTTGATGAAAACGAGAGTGAGAGTGATGATATTAATGGGGCTGATGACGAAGGAGACACTGATGGAGACGGAGAAGGTTAGCCTTAGTGTTCTTTAGGTAGAAGTATTTTGATATTTCTGGAAATCTGCATATTAACATATTTGATTGACTAATTGTGCTTTCTGATAGATGAAGATAAGGTCCCTTCCTCTAAGAAGCAGCAAGGGCTGAAAGAAGAGAGGATTTCCAATCCATGTCCTGCTCCAAAAACGCATGGTGATGATGAAACCGCGCTAGCAGGTTCTAAATCATTGTTGTGTCCATTTTTGTCTGTTAGCATAGTGAAATATTTCCAAGTATTTTTGCATGCTTATTATTATTTTGTAGGGGAGGGAATTGATTGTAGACCGAGGAGGGCGTGTCGAAACAAAACCAAGGATATTTATTCTCTATTAGGTGGAGTTGTTTCACCGTACATTTGTTAAATTGTTTTGTTTAATCTATTTCTAAGTTTTGCTCGTGTGCAGGTTGCAAGTAGTAAACTGGAGCCTTCACCACAGAGTTATGCTTCACCATCGAGAGAGACTATTTTTCTTATGATTTGTTGTATCTCTGTATGGAACTGTGAAGTGGACTGTTAGATTTACTTTGGACTATTTAAGTGGACTGATTATTAAGTGGAAAAACTATTTAATTCTATGATTTTGCTTAATTTTAGACTATGATTTGTTGTATCTCTATATGAACTGTTTAAGTGCACTGTTAGATCATTTGCTATCTAGATTTGGAAAAACTACTTTGTTCTATGATTTTGCTTAATTTTGGACTTTCTTTTTTGCCGATTTTCGGCCAAATTTTCTTATTTCTTCAAAAATCAGTTTGAGCATTTTTTGCACCCGAAAAATCCGAAAATCACCGAAAATCCCGATTTTCGTTTTTACCGCTGAGCACCGATATTTTTTGGCCGAAACGGTAACCTAAACTATGCATGAGATCTACCCATACCGTATGCCAGGGAGAGGAAAAGCGCCACCCGCGTACTTCCACTGTCACCAACAGGACTCGTGTGACCCACCTGCGGAGGAGAAGGGCAGCGCGCTCGGCTGGCAAGATACGGAGCTAGGTGAATGCTTATCATTCGGTCTTTTTTCCTCTTTTTATAATTTTGGCGTGGCCCCTTGCGTAGGCGCTATTCGAACGGAGCCGGGCAAAGTCAAAGTTTCTCTGTCGTGAGTAGGGCTCATGGGGATGCTGGTCGGAGGAAGCACAGAGGACCGGTGCGGCTGAGGCACGACTTGCGGAGGCCCAACAAAAGCTGGCCGCCCTCAATGGTGAAATGGCGGATCTCCGCATCTGATACGGGGAGGCAGTTGCCGATGCCAAGGAGACAGGGGAGAAGCTGTTGGCCCTCATTGAGCATGCTTGCAAGGACCAGGAGGAGGCCCAAAAGGTGAAGAGCGAGCGTGATGAGCTATTGTGGGCCTCGGGGCAGCTCCAATCCGAGCTTGAATCTGTCCACCGTGAGCGCGAGCATGCTCTTGGTGAGCGCGACGAGGCTCACCAAGAATGCAACATAGCTTGAAGGGAGAAGAACACCACAGAGGACTAGATGAAGGAAACTACGCATGCAGCCTCCCAGCTTGCCAAGGAGAACTGCCAACTAAAGCCCGTGGTGCAGTCCCTTCGAGCCACGGTGGCCCAAGGGCGTCAGCAGGACTTGGCCATGGTCCAAGAGCTAGAAGGTTGGTGCCTTTACTCCTCCATCATTGGGGGTTTCGAAATCTGCTTCTTATCCCTTGCGATGATCAGGGCTAAAGGGCAAGCTTACCACGGTGGAGGCGGAGCTTCTATCGGCGTGGGAGGCCCTAATGACAGAACAACACGAGCACTCTAAGCTACGTGCCGCCACTGAGCTAGTGTGCGATGCCCTAGGGGCGGTCCAGGTGTGCCCCAAAGCGAGCTCGCTGTGGAGTTGTCTCGGGGTCACCTTCGAGCAGGTTCGGACCCAAGTGAAGGAGGCGCTTCACCTTGGGATGCGGCGTGCGCTCACCGTCTTCAGGTCCCACTACCAGAAGATCGACCTAGAGGCGCTTAGTGAGGGCTACGTTGACATCCCCGAGGAGGAGCTCGACGCCATCAATGAGGAGGTGCTGGAGCCAGCGAAGACCCTGGCGGCCAAGTTCAAAGAAGAGGTTGTCCCCCCGCCTTTGGATCTGTAAACAACATTGGGCAAGGTGCCCGTGTAAGAACTTAGAATGTTGAACAAGTCCATGGCCCTTGGGGCCCTTTTAAAACTTGTGTTTATCTTTCGTTCTAAGTAAGGCTGGACGAAAAACTCGAAGCTCGTTAGCTCGCTTGGCTCGTGGCTGGCTCGACTCGGCTCGGCTTGGCTCATTATGATAACGAGCCGAGCCGAGCCAAGATTTTAGCTCGTTAGCTATAACGAGCCAACTCGAGCCAGCTCGCGAGCCGCTCGCGAGCTAAACGAGCCAAACTTCCAGGAAAAAAAGTATCAAAACTTGTATTAGTTTTTGTATTACTTCATGTTTTGCACTTTACAATTGACTGGTAACTGGTCTAGACCCTATAAATTGACTGGTAACTGGTCTAGATGCATTTCTTTTGTATTATTATTATTCTCAAACTTTAGATAAATGCAAATATTATATTTTGTGTATTTTTTATACCTGGCTCGCGAGCTTAACGAGCCAGCTCGAGCTTTTAACGAGCCGAGCCGAGCTGGCTTTCTGGCTCGTTAGGATAACGAGCCGAGCCGAGCTAGCTCGTTATCTTAACGAGCCAGAACGAGCCGAGCCCAAACGAGCCGAGCCGGCTCGTTATCCAGGGCTAGTTCTAAGTCTTTACGCGTTTGTCCCATTCCTCTTAGTGCGGCTAGGCTTGTGGCATTTAGAGTTGAGTCCGATGCCCTAGGTCAGGGTTAATGGGTGAGAGTACCATAGCCATAGAGGCGTAGGTTTTTTGCAGTTTGATTAACTCGACCCGAGAGATCCTCGTACTCTAATGCACCCGCATTTCCCAATCACTGTCGGAGGGCTCGGGTGGATAACTTTTTGTAAAGTTTTTCGAGCGGTTGTCTGATCCCCATGTTGTGTTTAAGTTTATGGATTTTTTAGAAGTACGAGTCAACCCCTTAGGCCAAGACTAGTGAGCAAAGGCACCATAACCATCGGGGTGTAGGTTTCTTGTAGTTCGACCGATCCATCCCGAGAGGCTCTTTGCTTTCTAAAACATCCACTTTATTAAACAACGTTGTAAGGGCTCGGGTACGAAAAACTTTTTGAAAAGTTTTGTGAAAATTTCATAGCATTGGGGGGTTCCCCCCTTTCAGCCCCTGAGGGAGGTCCGACCCTAACCCAAGGTAGGGTCAGGTCTCCCTCAGAGTTAAACAGAGTAAGAGATAGTGAGCAATCTTTCGAGATTAAACATGTGACAAGCCTAGAAATCTATGGGTAGAAGCGACATAGCTGTTCTGAAGGGTCGAGATGGCGACTAGAGGGGGGATGAATAGTCTTTTCTAAAACTTAATCGCGTCGGCTAACCGATACAAATGCGGAATTAAAACTATCGGTCTAGCCAAGACTATACCCCACTATATATGTTCACTAGCCCCTTGCAAAGATAACAATTATGCAACAAAGGTGCCGGGCTAGCTAGAGCTCTCCTAAACAATTCTAGGAGCAAGGTTACACAAACCTATGCCACTAGTACTTTAAGCAACAAGAGAGCTCCTACACATGCTAGTAAGCAAAAGCACAAAGCTAACGATGCTCACTAGCAGTGCTCAATAACAAGGCAACCAATGCCTAATTAGAGAGCGCAAATACTTAGCTACACAAACTAAGCAATATGACTAACAAGGTTACTAAAACCAAATTAGCCACGCAAGGGAGCTACTTCTATGCTACACAAGCAAGAAGGTAATTAGCAAGCTACACAAGCTATCTAATTACAAGAGCAACTACACAAGCTTAATATGTATAAAAGTAATGGCAAGCTTGTGTAATGGGGATGCAAACCAACGGGAAGAACAAGGTTGACACGATGATTTTTCTCCCGAGGTTCACGTGTTTGCCAACACGCTAGTCCCCGTTGTGTCGACCGCTCACTTGGTGGTTCGGCGGCTAATTAGCATCACCCGCTAAGCCCGCATGTCGGGCGCCGCAAGAACCTACCCCTTGAGTGAGGGTAGCTCAATGACACGCTTTACTAGAGTTGCTCTTCGTGGCTCCCGCGGGGCAAGCACAATGCCCCTCACAAGCACTTCTCCGGAGCGCCGCACAAGCTTCTTGCGCGCTTCAACGGAGACCACCACCAAGCCGTCTAGGAGGTGGCAACCTCCAAGAGTAACAAGCACCACCGGCTTGCAACTCGATCACCTAGTGCCACTCGATGCAACCTTATGATGCAATCGCACTAGAATCGCTCACTCACACAATCGAATGATCACTATCAAGTATGTGTGAGATGGAGGGCTCCCAAGCACTCACAAGCAAGGACACTAAGTCCCTTGAGGTGCTCCGCACCAGCCATGGCCGAAGGCCACTTTTATTTATAGCCCCAAGGGCTAAACTAGCCGTTACCCCTTCACTGGGCAACGGTCGGGCCGATCGGACGCTCCGGTCGTGTTGACCGGACGCTGGACCTCAGCGTCCGGTCGCCCGTAGACGGCCAGGTGTCCTGATTCCAACGGTCACTGGACTTGACCGAACACAATAGCTTTCAACTGACCAGACGCTGAACTCCCAGCATCCGGTCGTTTCTAGTAAGGTACCGACCTCGACCGGACGCGTCCGGTCACACTTGATTGGACGCAGCCAGCGTCCGGTCACACTCCAGCTTCTGCGTCATCGTACGTCAGCGCGACCGAACGCAGGCAGACAGCGTCCGGTGCATTTGGATCCAGCATCCGGTCACTTGACCGACGCTGGCATCTCCTCCATTCTCTTCACCCTTGCTCAAGTGTGCTAACCACAAGAATTTGCATCCGGCGCAATAGAAAATAGACATTTCATTTTCCCGAAAGCGCCGAGTGTAAATGTGCCAACACCACCAAGTGTACACCACCATGTGTATGTGTGTTAGCATTTTCACAATCATTTCCCAAAGGATGTTAGCCACTCAACTTGCCACGCCACTCGATCCTAGCGACAATGCAAAGTTAGATCACTCGAGTGGCACTAGATGACCGATATGCAAACAAGTTTGCCCCTCTTGATAGTACGGCCATCTATCCTAAACCCGGTCATAAACTTCTCTACACACCTATGACCGATGAAATGAAATGCCCTAGGTTATACCTTTGCCTTGCGTATTCCATTCCATCTCCTTCAATGTCGATGCAACACATGCACCAACATGATCAACAATGATATGATCCACTTCATATCATCACATGATCATATTGGTTCATCGATCTTGACTCTACTTGCTCTTCACCGTTGCCATCGTCCATCGGCGCCAAGTCTTGCTCAAGCTTCACCGCCACACGGTCCATCACTCCAAAGCCTTCGACTTGCCCTTCACACTTGCAACCGGTTCATCAAGCCAAGTCTTGTCTTGATCTTCTCCACCTTGATCACATGACTCAATGTCATGTCTCATGTGCATTTAAGCTCCTTCATCATCACATGTGTGAGCTTTGCAACATTTCCCAGCCATTTTCACCTCCATGGCATATGTTGCTCATACACATGTACCTGTGGACTAATCTCCTGTGTATCTCACATAAACACAATTAGTCCACCTAAGTTGTCACTCAATTACCAAAACCAAACAAGGACCTTTCATGTTCGATGTTCCAAGCGTTGGTGAAGACTTCGCCGTCTACGGTGGCTAGCTTGTAGGTGCTGGTTTGGAGTACTTCTGCGACAACGAATGGGCCCTCCAATGGTGGTGTTAGCTTGTGGTGGCCCTTGTTGTCCTGTCTGAGGCGAAGCACTAGGTCCTCGATGTTGAACGCCGACCCCACATGCGGTGATGGTGGTACCGGCGTAAGGCTTGCTGGTACTTGGCAGAGTGGAGTAGGGCAACGTCATGTGCTTCCTCTAGCTGGTCCATGGCATCCCAAGGGAGGCTTGATTCCCTTGGTCATCGTACGCTCTGACTCTTGGCACTCCGTACTCCAAGTCGGTGGGAAGGATGGCCTCAGATCTATAGACCATGAAGAAAGGCATGAAGCCTGTTGCTTGGCTTGGGGTTGTTCTCAAACTCTAGAGGACCATGGGGAGCTCCATGACCCATCGGCGGCCAAACTTGTTTAGTCAGTTGAAGATCCTTGGCTTGAGGCCCTACAAGATCATGTTGTTGGCGCACTCAACCTGCCCGTTCGTTCGAGGGTGTGCCATGGCTGCCCAATCCACATGAATATGGTGATCATCACAGAAACTGAGGAACTTTTTGCCAATGAACTGCGTGTCGTTGTCGGTGATGATGGAGTTTGGGACCTCAAAGTGATGAACAATATTGGTAAAGAAGAGCACTGCCTGCTCACACGTGATTCACATGATTGGCCGAGCCTCAATCCATTTTGAGAACTTGTCGATGGCGACTGGCAAGTGGGTGAAGCCCCTAGGTGCTTTCTAGAGTGACCCGACAAGGTCTAGACCCCAAACCATGAAAGGCCAAGTGATGGGAATTATCTGGAGCGCTTGGGCTGACAGGTGAGTCTATCGAGCATAGTATTGACACCCATCGCAGGAGCATACTACCTCGGTAGCGTCAGCCATGGCAGTAGGCTAGTAGAAACCTTGCCAAAATGCATTCTAGACAAGGGTGCATGGCACTGCGTGGTGGCCGCTGATGCCCCCATGGATGTCCTGCAGTAGCTTCTTCCCCTGCTCAGTGGGGATGTAGTGTTGTAGGATTTCAGTGAGGCTCTGCTTGTAGAGCTCTCGATCTAGCATGACAAATGACTTGGCATGGCACGCAAGGCATTGGGCCTAGGTCCTGTCAGTCAGGAGTACACTGCGGACTAAGCAGTCAAGATACAGGATTCTCTAGTTCGGCAGGGGGTTAGGCCCTATGTCTAGGTCCTCCCTGATTTGCATAACCTCAGGGTCGGCTGAGGCCAGGGTCGGGTCAGCCCCCAAGGCTAGCGTGGGTAGCTCGCTGCTGTCCTGCACTGACCCTTGGTAAGTGACCAAGGGCTTATACAAATTGCTGGCGAAGACACCGGTGGGAATTGGTGCCCGATCGGACGCCAGCTTCGTAAGCTCGTCTGCTGCCTCATTAGATCGTCTTGCAACATGGTTGAGCTTGAGGCCATCAAACTTGTCTTCTAGGAGGCGGACTGCCTAGCAGTATGCCACCATCTTGGGGTCGTGATAGCTTGACTTCTTCATGACTTGGTCTACGATCAGCTAGGAGTCGCCTTGGACATTAAGCCATTGGATCCCCAGCTCGATGTTGATATGCAAACCATTGACAAGTGCCTCATACTCAGCCACATTGTTAGAGGTGGGAAAATGGATTTGGATCATATACCTCATGTGCATGCTGAGGGGAGAGATGAAGACGAGTCCTGCCCTAGCTCAACTTTTCATTAGTGACCCATCGAAATACATTGTCTAGTACTCCTGTTCCACCGGGCTAGTGGCATTTGGGTTTTGGTCCATTCTGCCACAAAGTCTGCTAGTACATAGAACTTGATGGCCTTCCGGGGAGCATAGGTGATGCCCTCTCCCATGAGTTCAACTGCCCACTTAGCGATTCTTCCCATCGCCTCATGACTCTGGATCACCTCCCCAAGAGGGAAGGATGACACGATCGTGATCGGGTGCGACTCGAAGTAGTGGCGTAGTTTTCTCTGGGCGATGAGGATAGCGTACAAGAGCTTCTAGATCTATGGGTAGTGTGTCTTGGTGTCGGACAATACTTCACTGATGAAGTAGACTGGACGCTGGACTTTGAGGGCATGACCCTCCTCCTGCCATTCCACTATGACGGCGGCACTCACCACCTGAGTAGTGGCCTTGACATATAGTAGAAGCGGTTCCCCCTCAGTCGGGGGCACAAGGATCGGAGCCTTTATTAGAAGTGCCTTGAGCCCGTCAAGCGCCTCTTGGGCCTCGGGCATCTAGGCAAAAGCGGTCAGTCTTTTTTAGAAGCCGGTAAAGGGGCAGGCCTCATTCGCTGAAGCATGAGATGAAGCGGCTCAGCACCACTAGACATCCCATGACTCGTTGTACCCCTTTTAAATCCTAGATCGGGCCCATGCTTGTGATAGTAGAAATCTTCTCTAGGTTGGCTTCGATGCTGTGCTCAGAGATGATAAAGCCAAGTAGCATTCCCCTCAGGATCCCAAAGATGCACTTTTAGGGGTTGAGCTTGATATTCTTGGCTCGTAAGCATTTGAATGCCTGATCGAGGTCGGCAACCAGGCTGTCAGCTCATTTTGACTTGACTATGATGTCATCTACGTAAGCCTCAATGGTTCACCCAATGAGGTCCCCAAAAACGGTGAGCATATAGCGTTGATACATAGCCCCCACATTCTTGAGGCCAAAAGGCATGGTTACGTAGCAGTAGGTCCCGAATGGGGTGACCAAAGAGATCACGAGCTGGTCGGACTCTTTCATCATGATCTGATGGTAACCGGAGTAAGCATCAAGGAAAGAGAGAGCCTCACAACCCAAAGTGGAGTCAACTATTTGATCAATGCATGGTAAATGGAACGGATGTTTAGGACAAGCCTTGTTGAGACCGGTGTAATCAACACACATTCTCCATTTACCATTTTTTACAAGTATAGGGTTAGCTAACCACTCAGGATGGAACACCTCCTTGATGAATCCGGCTGCCAGTAGCTTGTGAATCTCCTCCCTGATTGCTCTGTGCTTCTCCTCGTCGATGCAGCGCAGTCGTTGCCTCACCGGTTTGGAGCTAGCCTGGATGTCCAAGGAGTGCTCAGCGACTTCCCTCGAGATGCCAGGCATGTCCGAAGGACTCCACGCAAACATGTCACTATTCGTGTAGAGAAAGTCGATGAGCACTGCTTCCTATTTTGGGATCCAGGGCGGTGCCAACACGCACCTGTCTTGCTGTTGGAGTTGCTGGGTCGAGGGGGACCTCCTTGACTCCTTCGGTAGGTTCGAAGGAGCCAATGGACCGCTTGGGGTCGGGTGCCTCCTTGAGGCACACTTCCAGTTCAGCTGCAAGCGCCTCGGACTCGATGATGGCCTCCACGTACTCGCTGCACTCAACATCGCACTCGTAGGTGTGCTGGTAAGTAGTACGGATGGTGATGACCCTATTGGGGCCTGACATCTTGACCTTGAGGTAGGTGTAGTTCGGGAGGGCCATGAACTTCGTGTAGCATGGCCATCCTAGCACGGCATGATATGTGCCGTAGAACCCCACCACCTCAAAGGTTAGGGTTTCCTTCCTAAAGTTGGATGGATCCCCAAAGGTGATAGGTAGGTCAATTTGCCTGAGGGGCAGGGCTCACTTCTCTGGTATGATACCATGGAAGGGTGCTCTGCTAGGGCGGAGCTAGGTCCGACTGATTCCCATGGCGTCAAGGGTTTTGGCGTACATGATGTGAGGCTGCTGCCTCCATCCATCAGTACTTTGGTGAGCCACGTGTTGCCGATGATGGGGTCGACAACAAGCAGGTATTGGCCCAACTGTGGGACGTGATCCAGATGGTCATCATGGTCAAAAGTGATTGTAGATCCAGACTAGTCAAGGAAGGCTAGCATGGCTAGCTCGGTGGCATAGACCTCCTGGTGTTCTAGCTTGCGCTAGCGCTTGGAGTCATAGGCCATGGGGCCGCAGAAGATCATGAAGCAGTTGTTGACAATAGGAAAGTCGTCGTCCTTCTCCTTGCCATTGCCCTTGTCCTCCTCAAGTCTCTTGCTAGGATCACCCCTCCCCTGGGCACCCCCAAAGAAGTAGCGTTTCATCTTGCCACACTCCTTGAGGGTGTGTGTTGACTAAATATGCTCAGCAGTCCACCGAGGGGGATCCCCACAATGGTAAATTGATCAAAGGGATGTGCGAGATCAAGAACAAGAAGGCAACAGAGATACAAGAGTTAGACAGGTTTGGGCCATCAACATGACGTAATACCCTACTCCTATGGTCTATTGATTTGTATTGGCTATCATATGATATTGTATGATATTGCCTTTTGTAGCGTATCGAGCTCCTTCTTTGGAGGGGGTCCCTGCCCACCTTATATAGTCTGGGGGTAGGGTTACAAGTCGGTTAGATCTAGGAGATAACCAGAAAGTAATAACAAATTACAGGAATCATGGGATCATACGTATCCTAATAGATCTCATAGTATCTTCAGCATATCTTCCCAGTGTCTTGTGGGATGCGTCGAGCAGCGCCATGCCCCATAAGGCTTCATCTTGTGGGCTAGGCCGCCCTTGGGGGCGCAGCCCATGTGATCTGCCATGGGTATCTAGGGTCATACCCCCCACAGCTAGTCCCCGAGCACCTTGCATCAATTGTGCAACACCGTCTTGAGCTTCTCCGAGTAGGTGCGAACAAAATCGAGCAGTCAAACTCATGGTCCGACCACCATGATGAGTTATTGAGCAGTCATGAGCCATCGTCGAGCAGTTTGAACCATCATCGAGCAGTGTGAACCATCGCCGAGCAGTGTGAACCATCGCCGAGCAGCTTATCCCAAGTAAGGCTTGCCATGAGGATGTAAGGAGCTCAAGCTTGAAATCGAAAATTTCCCAACAACGGACCAAGTGTGCCCACTCAGAGTCCGACCACGAGAAGGGAGATAGTCTTCTTTAACTTTAGGAGGCGCGGAGTCTTCTAGATCAGAGCAAACACACTCACCGCGAGGTGAAGTGTGCCCACTTAGTCCTCGAGCCTAATAGTAGGTGATGTAGTCACGTGGTGCTAGGGTCCAAAGGTGAAGAATAGTAGAAGACCAGCTGAGCAGGTAGCCAGTCCCCGGGCGTAGCTCTGAGATGAGAAAATCACATTCATCGCAAGGTGAAGTGTGCCCACTTAGTCCCAAAGCCTGTTGGAAGATGAAGAGTGAATCTTCTAGCAGGGTCAAAGAAAAGAAGTCTAAAAGCTTGCCGACGTCATCTGACATGCACGTATCAAGGCCCCAGACATGCTTCCCAAGATTAGCACCCTGATCCGAACAGCATGGAGCAACTCGATGGCACACCAATGAGACATAGCAAGATCTGACCACCAAGGGAGTCCTCAGCTTAGCTGGCGATGCTTGCACAAATAATCCGAACACAGAGGAGTCCCCAGCGTAGCTAGCGATGTTCGAGCACTAAGGAGTCCTTGGCGTAGAGGGCGATGTCCGAGCACCGAGGAGTCCCCAGCATAGCTAGCGATGTTCAAGCACCGAGGAGTCCTCGGCGTAGCTAATGTTGAAGCAACGAACAATCTGACTAGTTGGTTGATGAAGAAACATGCACCGAGCATCCCAACCAACTGTTCGGCAGTGAAGTGACAAAATGCCAAGGAGTCCCCAGCTTAGCTGGCAAGCCCCAGCGTAGCTGAAGATGAAGTGATGAACAATCTGACCAGTTGGTTGGCGAAGAAACGTGGACCTAGCAGCCCAACCAACTGGTCGGCAGTGAAGTCTATGAACCTAGCAGTCTGATCAGTTGATTGGCGAAGAAGTCCGAGCCGTTGGAGCCAGTGTCTAAGCTGTTCGACCAGGAGCCGAGCTTGGACTCGTAGTGGACCAAGTGTGCCCTCTTAGAGTCTGACCAGTTAGTTGCTGGTGAAGTCCATCTGCCAGGTGGTCCGACCACCTGGATGATGATACTCTTGTCCTTCCCGACTGATCTAGTCCACGAGCATAAAAGATGAGCTCGGCAACCGAACTAAGCCCCTGTAATGAAAATATGGAGAACGGGTAGTACATGATGTAAAAATAAAATATATGAATTCGGTGATGAAGGCAGTAGAGCGGAGTAACTAAACATTGTGTTTATTTGGAGTTTGTTCATATTGTAAATATGAAAAATTTCCTTCCAGTTAGTTCGTCATCGCGTCATCAGCCCTGACTAGCCCATACTCTATAGCGCGGAGTGGCTGGCACCCGTGTACGCGTAAGAGAGAGAGCATCGCCAAGGAGCCTCTGCTGACTGTCCATAACACAGAGCGTGGCTCATGCACATGTAGGAGCAAAGTCGAGGAGAGGGCCGCTTCTGGATAACGTGAGCGAGAACGTGGCCGGTCGGTGAGTCGTATGGCAAAATTGTATGTCATCCTTTAGATGGTATACTTATAGGAAAATCGTTTGGAGAGCTAACATGAAGAAAACAGCTCGGAGACATATCATGGTGATATATGAAGATTGGAGAATATTGAGAAGAATATTAAAGCATGACTTAGCTTGATTGTTGTCGATGATGACCGACGAGGGCCGTGGCGAGTCGTCGACAAGGGACGACGAGAGCCATGGCGAGTCATCGACGAGGGCTGATGAGGGCCATAGTGAATCGTCGATGAGGTTGGCGAGAGCCATGGCGAGTCATCGATGAGGGCCGATGAGAGCCGAGGTCGGCAAGAGGCGTGGTGAGTCGACGATGAGGGCCAACGAGAGCCGAGGTCGGCAAGAGGCATGGTGAGTCGACGACAAGGGCTAACGAAAGCCGTGGTGAGGTTTCGACGGGGTCAGTGAGCGGCGATCTGGTTGGCGAGAGGATGGATATCTCCAACCTGGTCAGTGAATTTGCTCCTTAGGGCATCTTGATGGATGGTCGTCGTATCCCCTAGGATTTCTTTCCTAGCTTTTGATAGATCAGAACCGAAGGCTGATCGGCGGTGAACCGAAGTGTTCAGAGGTGACTCCGTGAGGGAGAGGTAATCGGTGAGCTTCTGGCTAATCTGATCAATGGATGCGATCAGATAGTCCTTGCTGACCTGCTTCCTAGGGTAGCAGGGTAGCGGGCGGTGAGTTGCTGGTGAAGATGACCTCGAAGGCAGTTCCAAGATGGGATCTACTGCTGCAGGTGTTGAAGTAGTCGGGGCTGAGTCGATCTGCACCAGCTTGATGATCTCTCCGTTCCCATCAGCATTGATGATCTAGGAGATTGATCTAACCATGAAGATCTGGCCGGGCTTTGGGGAGGACGAAGAGCTCGAGAGATGTACCATCATGTTCGTCATGGATATAGCACACACACCCCTACCTGGCGCGCCAACTGTCGACTAAATATGCTCGGCAGTCCACCGAGGGGGATCCCCACGATGGTATATTGATCGAAGGGATGTGCGAGATCAAGAACAAGAAGGCAACAGAGACACAAGAGTTAGATAGGTTCAGGCCGTCAACATGATGTAATACCCTACTCCTATGGTCTATTGGTTTGTATTGGCTATCGTATGATATTGCGTGATATTGCCTGATATTGTGTGTTGTAGCATCTTGAGATCCCTCTTTGGGGGTCCCTGCCCACCTTATATAGTATGGGGGGCAAAGTTACAAGTCGATTAGATCTAGAAGATAACTAGAAAGTAATAACATATTACAGGAATCATGGGATCATACATATCCTAATAGATCTTGTAGTATCTTTAGGATATCTTCTCGGTGTCTTGCGGGATGCTCCGAGCAGCGCCGTGCTCGACAAGGCTTTGTCTTATGGGCTGGGCCACCCCTGGGGGCGCAGCCCATGTGGTCTGCCATGGGTATCCAGGGTCATACCCCCCATAGTGTGTTTGACTGGACCCCGGTGGTATGGGCATGGCTTCTTGAGCATTTTGTCAAAAACTCCTAGGCCACCCTTAGGAGGGGCTCGGAGGTTCTTGCGTTCAGCGACAGCCACAAGGGAGGCCTTGCGTGACTACTTAGCCTTCTTCTTCTTGGAGTTGTGGCTAGAGCCACCCTCATCGATGTCCTCCTGCCGCTTCTCCTTGCCCTTGGTGTCATGAAAGATTGCCCCTACCGCCTCCTCGCTAGAGGCAAAGTTGGTGGCAATGTCTAGGCGCTCCCTAGTGGTGCATGGGCCCTTGCACCCCAACTCATGGACTAGCTCTATGCACATGGTTCCTACGAGGAATGCCCCGATGACATCGGCATCAGCATCAGTAACATTGGGCAGCTTAGTGCACTACCAGGAGAAGCACTGAATGTACTCGTAGAGAGTCTCATCTAGCTTTTGGTGGCAGCTCCTGAGGTCCTAGGAGTTACCAGGGTAGACATAGGTACCCTGGAAGTTCCCCATAAAAACCTTTATGAGGTTGGCCCAGTTGTGGATGCGACGGGCAGGGAGGTGCTCTAGCCAAGCTCTCGCTGAGTCAGCTAGGAACAGAGGCAGATTGCGAATGAAGAAGCGGTCGTCATCTGCTCCTCCAAGCTAGCAGGTGAGGTGGTAGTCATCAAGCTAGAGTTCAGGGTTCGTTTCCCTGGAGTACTTGGTGATGTTGGTAGGTTGCCGGAACTGCACCGGGAACAGCATGTTGCGAATGTCCTGCTAAAGACCCGAGGTTGAAAGGTCCTAATATGGCTAGAGGGGGGGGTGAATAGCCTATTTAAAAATCTACAAATTAACTAGAGCAATTTGATTAGTATAAAAAATAGCGTAATGCAAACTTGCTCTAGCTCTACAAGGGTTGCAAGCCACCTATCCAACAATTCTAGTTGCAATGATTACTTAGGCACACAAACTTGCTACTCCAAAGAGCTCAACTAGATGAATGTAAATAATAAAGCAAGCTCTCAATTCTAATTACACTAAAGAGCTTGTATCAACTAGTTTGCAAGAATGTAAACAAGTAAGTAGGGTGATTATACCGCCGTGTAGGGGATGAACCAATCATAAGATGAAGATCAAGCCAATCACTGGGAGAATGCAAATGACAAGAGACAACCGATTTTTCTCCCGAGGTTCACGTGCTTGCCAACACGCTAGTCCCCGTTGTGTCGACCAACACTTGGTGGTTCAACGGCTAAGAGGTGTTTCACAAACCTCGTCCACACGATAGGACACCGCAAGAACCGACCCACAAGTGAGGTAACTCAATGACACGAGCAATTTACTAGAGTTACCTTTCGGCACTCCGCCGGGGAAGGTACAACTCCCCTTACAATCACCGGAGATGGCCACGAACAATCACCAACTCGTGCTGATCCTCCACCGCTGCTCCAACCGTCTAGGTGGTGGCAACCACCAAGAGAAACAAGCGAAATCCGCAGCGCAACACGAATACCAAGTGCCTCTAGATGCAATCACTCAAGCAATTGTCGATGCGGGACCCACAGGATACCCTGCAAGGTAGAAAGAAGATCTAGTCCAACTAGGATTCTTCCCATATAATCGTAGTAGTAGAACTATTAGGTAATCCTATTAGGAAATCTCATTGTAAACCGACTAGGACTCTGGCCTCCTGACTATATAAAGAAGGGCAGGGCTCCTGAGAGAAGGACAATTGTACACAACACAACATATCACAATCAATCCAACGCAAAGGCTAAGGCCGACTGGACGTAAGGTTATTACTCGATCTACGATCGAGGGCCTGAACCAGGATAAATCGGCTGTCTCTTGCGTAAACCATCGAGTTCGGCATATGCCAAAGCCTGAACATACTGCCCCGGGTACCCCCATGGCAGGCTATCGGTGGTGAAACATCGACAGCTGGCACGCCGGGTAGGGGCTTTCGGCGACTTTGCTTCTGAGAGCTCGATGGACCTCGACAACATGATTTTCCTGACGGGATCAACTTTCATCTTTGGCTCATGGATCTGCGAGGCAGACAACAACGGCAAGCTTCAAAGCCATCTCCTCGAAGATTTAGATCATCTAAAAGAAGTTCCAATTCCAACAACTACAACGGATCAGCTCACCAGGAAATTCGTGCAGCTCATAGTATCTGAGTCAAATCGGATTTCACGACCACTCATATCCGATTCGAATTCAAACTCCAAGGCGAAGTTTTATCCGAGTGCTTTCAAGAAACCAAGTTCTTTTTTGGCAAGATTCCGGAACACAACCCAAAACAACTCGGATTACCCCCAGAATTCTCTCAAGAAGTCGAGTTCTTCTCCATTTGGGCTCGACAACATGGCAAAATCCTATCAAGGATAGGTCGAAAGATTTTTCAATCCAAGATTCGGGATACTACTGACAGGAGCTCAGGAGGGCCTTGTGCTAACGATAACATCGCAGGACTGTATCATCCACTGGCCGGATTCCGTTCTTGAAGGTAGCGGAACCCAACTAGTCGGCACGACAACAACAGCTATTTTACCTTACCAAGAAGGAGACTCGATCTACGACACCGAGGCATCCACTAAAGTTATTAGCGACTCCGACAGTATGAAAACTAACGCTAATAACAGAACGACTCATGCGCGAGAAGTGTTCATGGTTCAACGACCGCGGTCACCATTAAATCCCCTGGAAGCACCTGATGTCAGATCATCAGATGAATCAGAATCCAACATATCACCCTTTGCCTAGGGCTACGACGGAGAAACAGGTAGTCAGAAACAAGCTAGAGAAAGAAAAAACAAGTTGAAGCAAGGGCGCCAACACCGTGATAGGCAGCGTAGGGAAGCTTGGACCAGATACGAGTCAGAATTGGCTGAGTACGACAAAAGAAAATCACAACGAGAAGTCGAAGGGAGACGCACGGCGAATACGCCTTACGATAAGATTCGAGAAGCATTAGAAGAACTCGGAGCAACTTCGCATCCTGGTGAGAAGTACGAACAGCTCCAGGACTTGCTCCGATTGACAATCCCGAGAACACATGAAGAGAAAGCTCGATCAAGAGTACTCGCCAGATCAACAACCCACTGGCAAGAAGATCAAAATCAAAGGAAATCCGCCTTCAAAAGACTTGGGCCGGGTGGAAGCCATGATGGAGGAAGTAGGAAGGAACATAATCAAGGCCACCGATTTGAACAACTAAGGAAGACTAGGAGCAGGGTTCCTACCCAGACAACCTCGCAAAATTGTTCCCATCAGAACGACAGTTGGCCGGAGGAAGGCGCCGAATCTGAATTCAAAGAAACCAAGGCTCACGACAGGTTCCCCTGTTTCGCGAACAGGCTCGCATTGGTGCGATTACCTCATAAATTCAAACCATCTAATCACTCCAAGTATGATGGCAAAACTGAACCAAAGCAATGGCTCAGAATATATTCACAATCGATTGAACTAGACGGAGGAGACGACGATATCAAAGCCCTTTTCTTCCCCATGGCACTGGAGGCCATGCCCCTCCAATGGTTCGATAAACTAAATCCAGGATCTATCAGAAATTGGGAGGATTTGCAGAGAGCTTTTTGTGAGAATTTCGTAGGAATCATTACACACCCAATCACTCATGCAGAACTAAAAGGACTCAAGCAAAAGGGAGGTGAAAGTCTCAGAAACTATTATCGATGATTCGGCGAACTACGAGCTCAAGTGCATGACATAACCGAACGAGAAGTAATCGAAGCTTTTTCTCATGGAATCATGGCTAGATGGCAATTTCAAGACTTCTGCAAAGAAAATCCGAGAAACAATAAAGAATTCAGACGTACAGTAGAAAAGATGATTACTACAGAAGAAAAAACGCGAGAGAGGTTCCCGGACAGAAGCAACCAAGACAATCCGGACAAGCAAAGTCAACGAAATAGCAGACATCAAGAAAGAAAATGTAGACCAGACAATACTGTGGCAACGGCCGACAAATCAAAGAAATTTCCCAAACCAAGAAGATATGATGACATTGAAAACATACGTTGCCCATTGCACCCTAGTGGGAGGCACACTATCGGAAATTGCTACACTTTCAATGATCGATACACAAGAAAAGATAGTAAGGAAAACACTAAAGAGGACAATCAGAAGAGAGAAGAAGACAACCACGAGGACAAAGGATTCCAAAAACCTAGGGGAACGGTAGCAGTGATTTTCTCAGGGGCTCCGGATTGCAGAAGCAAACATCAAGAAAAACTAGCACTGCGGACCATTATGACAGCAGAACCGGCTACACCAAGATACCTCAATTGGTCACAGTATCCTATCCAATTTACCAGAGAAGACCAATGGACTAGCATGGGAAACGCAGGCCATTATCCATTAGTTCTGGATCCGACTATTGCTGGTATGACCGTCACCAAAGTACTAATCGATGGAGGAGCTGGGCTTAACATCATCTTTTTAGAAACTCTAAAGAAAATGGGACTACAACTCGCCGGGACGATTACGCCAACAAGCACACCTTTTTATGGAATAGTACCCGGCAAAGCAGCCATGCCACTCGGACAAATTACTTTACCTGTTACCTTTGGAACTCCTTCAAACTACCGAACAGAGTTTATCAAATTTGAAGTCGCCGATTTCGATTCATCATATCATGCAATCCTCGGACGTCTAGCACTAGCCAAATTCATGGCAATACCACATTACCCGTACTTACTACTTAAGATGCCAGGACCCAACGGTATCCTTTCCCTTCGAAGCAATTTAAAGCGTGCTTTTGACTGCGACGTTCAGGCGATCCAGATTGCAGCTAAAACGCAAGCCGATAACAGAAGAAAAGAAATAGCCGCAATCGCTGCAGAAACAAGCCAAGAAGAATTAGAAATACCGGCTAAAAAGCCCAGCATCATCGCACCACCAAAAGAAGTCGACGTCAAGCAAATCGACTTAGGCACAGGTGATACCTCCAAGACAGCAACTATCAGTGCTCACCTCTCAGCAAAATAGGAACTCACGCTCACCAACTTTCTTTGGGACAACAAAGATATCTTCGCTTGGAAGCCAGCCGACATGCCAGGAGTCCCAAGGGAGTTGGCTGAGCACAGAATTGATGTTAACAAAAGCTCCAAACCTGTAAAACAACGGCTACGACGATTCTCACCCGACAAGAAGGCAGCAATTAAAAAGGAAATAACAAAACTAATGGCAGCCGGATTCATCAAGGAGATCCTACATCCAGGTTGGCTAGCAAACCCGGTCCTTGTACAGAAGAAAAATACGGACGAGTGGCGTATGTGCGTCGATTACACAGATCTCAACAAACATTGCCCAAAAGATCCGTTCGGGCTACCACGCATTGACCAGATAGTTGACTCGACAGCAGGATCTGCATTATTATCTTTTCTCGATTGCTATTCAGGATATCACCAGATCACACTAAAAGAAGAAGACCAGAGCAAGACATCTTTCATCACCCCGTTTGGTGCCTACTGCTATAAGACCATGTCGTTTGGACTAAAGAACGCTGGTGCCACGTACCAAAGAGCTATCCAGACTTGCCTTGGGAATCAAATCGGTGAAAATGTGGAGGCATACGTGGACGATGTGGTGGTAAAAACAAAGAACCCAGACACTCTAATTGAAGATTTAAAGCAAACCTTCGAAAACTTGAAGAAATGGAGATGGAAATTGAACCCAAATAAATGTGTATTTGGAGTTCCCTTAGGACAACTACTCGGATTTTTGGTCAGTCAGCGCGGGATCGAAGCCAGCACCAAGCAAATTCGAGCTATAACAGAAATGGGCCCACCTAGAAGTGTCAAAGATATGTAGAAACTAACAAGATGCATGGCAGCCCTCAACCGTTTCATATCAAGACTCGGCGAAAAAGGGTTACATTTCTTTAAACTACTAAAGAAAACAGACAAGTTCGAGTGGACAATAGAGGCCGACGAAGCTTTCAGAAAACTTAAAGAATACCTCACTTCATCACCTATCCTGACACCTCCAAAGAAAGATGAAGATATGATGCTATATATCGCGGCAACTCCTACCGTAATCAGCACAGCAATAGTCATAGAAAGAGAAGAACAAGGGCGCGTGTATAAAGTGCAACGTCCAGTATACTACATCAGCAAAGTACTGACAGAATCCAAAATCCAGTACCTGCACGTACAAAAACTACTCTACGCCCTACTCATTACCTCATGGAAACTTCGCCACTATTTCGAAAGCCACAAGATTACCGTAGTGACAGATTTTCCACTCGGAGACATCCTACACAATAAAGACGCCACAGGGCGCATATCCAAATGGGCAGTTGAAATTGGAGCTCTTGACATCAATTTCACCCCATGGAAAGCAATCAAATCTCAAGCCCTCACCGATTTCGTGGCTGAATGGACAGAGATTCAACAGCCCTTATCAGATACAATCCTCGACCACCGGAAGATGTACTTTGACGGATCACTCAAACTAGGCGGGGCCGGTGCAGGCGTTCTCCTCATTTCTCCAGAAGGAAAACAACTCAAGTACGTCCTTCAGATATTATGGCAAGCTACAAATAACGAAGCAGAATATGAAGCCCTCATCCACGGGCTACGAGTCGCGATTACCCTCGGAATAAAAAGATTACTCGTATACGGTGATTCAGCAGTGGTCATCAACCAAGTCAACAAAGATTGGGACTGCACCAAAGAAAACATGGGTGCTTATTGTGCTGAAATACGGAAACTTGAAAAACACTTCCAAGGATTAGAAATTTTACACGTCCTACGCGATTCCAACATTGCAGCAGATGTCCTTGCCAAGCTCGGATCAGACAGAGCAAAGGTTCCACCCGGCGTATTCATAGAAGAGCTATCAGTTCCCTCTATCAAACAACCCGGTGAAACAACACATGAAATTCAGGCCAAAGGCGTTCAGATCTTGATAATCAACACTTCATGGACCCAAGTTTTCATCGACTATATCAAAGAAAACAAATTACCAGCAGATAAGGTAGAAGCCACCCAAGTTGTTCGCAGAAGCAAAAACTACGTTCTAGTAGGAGATAAACTTTACAAAAGAGCAGCATCATCAGGAGTACTCCTAAAATGTGTCTCATTCGAAGAAGGTAAAGAGATCCTAGATGAAATACACTCAGGTTGCTGTGGAAATCATGCCGCTTCAAGGACACTGGTTGGCAAAGCATTTCGCACCGGATTCTACTGGCCAACCGCTTTGAAAGACGCAGAAGAGCTTGTCAGAAAATGCAAAAGTTGCCAAATGTTTGCAAGACAAGCCCATGTACCAGCTCACAATCTTATCTGCATCCCACCCGCTTGGCCTTTCTCCTGCTGGGGGCTAGATCAAGTAGGACCCCTGAAAAAAGCAAAAGGCGGCTTCGAGTACATCTTTGTAGCAATCGACAAGTTCACCAAGTGGATTGAATACAAACCACTCGCGAAATATAGCACAACCAAAGCAGTCGAGTTCATCCAAGACATTATGCACCGCTTCGGCATGCCCAATCGAATCATCACAGATCTAGGCTCCCCCTTCACAGCTACAGAATTCAAGAGCTGGGCACAAGACTGTGGTTTCAGTATAGACTATGCGTCTGTTGCACATCCAGAAGCCAACGGACAAGTAGAAAGGGCTAATGGACTCATACTAGTCGGATTAAAACCAAGGTTATACGAAGAACTAGTGGACTATGGGTCCAAATGGATTGAAGAATTACCGAAAGTAATATGGGGGCTACGAACTCAAATAAGCAGAGCAATAGGCCACTCACCCTTCTTCCTAGTTTATGGGTCAGAGGCCGTACTACCTGCCGACTTGATCTGGACATCCCCAAAAATAGAACAATATGATGAAGGAGAAGCAGAACACACAAGAAGATTAGAACTCGACAGCTTAGAAGAAGTCAGAATAAACGCTACCCTCCAATCAGCCAGATACCTACAAGGTTTAAGACGGCACTACAACAAGAGTACCCAACCTCGATCACTACAAGTTGGAGACTTAGTGCTAAGAAGGATACAAAAGACTGATGGACGACATAAGCTACTCAGTCCATGGGAAGGCCCGTTCATTATCACAAAAGTCACCGGACCAGGCACATACAAGTTAATAACCGAAGATGGAAAAGAAGTCAGCAATACATGGCACATCGGCCAGCTAAGAAGATTCTACGCATAAAAACAGCTCAAGAAAAAATAGATATGCAAGCCACAAGGGACCTACGTTCACAATCAACGAAAGACAATACTCTTCAACAACATATGTATTAGTTTATACTCATGATCAATAAAGATGATATTCATCCACAGCATGTCTTGTCATGACTTCCAACGAGTTGTTTTCACGAAACAAAAAGCAAAATGGCTGAAAACATGCCTGAGCATTCCGGCCGAGAGCAAAATAGCTGAAAAAACGCTTGAGCCCGCCGATGAGGGTAGCTAAAAGCTAACACCCGAAACAAAAAGCAAAATGGCTGAAAACATGCCTGAGCATTCCGGCCGAGAGCAAAATAGCTAAAAAAACGCTTGAGCCCGCCAATGAGGGTAGCTAAAAGCTAACACCCGAAACAAAAAGCAAAATGGCTGAAAACATGCCTGAGCATTCCGGCCGAGAGCAAAATAGCTGAAAAAACGCTTGAGCCCGCCGATGAGGGTAGCTAAAAGCTAACACCCGAAACAAAAAGCAAAATGGCTGAAAACATGCCTGAGCATTCCGGCCGAGAGCAAAATAGCTGAAAAAACGCTTGAGCCCGCCGATGAGGGTAGCTAAAAGCTAACACCCGAAATAAAAAGCAAAATGGCTGAAAACATGCCTGAGCATTCCGGCTGAGAGCAAAATAGCTGAAAAAAACGCTTGAGCCCGCCGATGAGGGTAGCTAAAAGCTAACACCCGAAACAAAAAGCAAAATGGCTGAAAACATGCCTGAGCATCCCGGCCAAGAGCAAAATAGCTGAAAAAAACGCTTGAACTCGCCGATGAGGGTAGCTAAAAGCTAACAAAAAGCAAATTGGCTGAGTCAACCGAAATTTTAACTTCAAAAGACCCTCCAGCACTTCGTTCCGAAAAGCAAGAGGCTCGGGGGCTACATCCAGATAGGAATACTTTTTCCTTAGAAAAGCACAAGCGCCACTCAAGAAAGCACTCGGATGCCGAAGTATGTTGAGGCAACATTCTATACCAAGTCGTTTTACATAGCGCAGGCGAAAGGTTGTTAACGCAAAGACCTACATCTAACAAGTCATAGCATGGACAAAGCACTCGACGGATCACAAAGGAGGAAGAGAAAAAGAGTACTCGACAAATCGAGGGGCCTCGTCAGAATAACGCACAGAGTTGTCTTACGGAGCAGAGACGGGAACAAGACAAGGTACTCAGCAAGTCAAGTAACTTCAACCGCACCCAGGCAAAGAATACATCGACAAAAATAAAGAATCTTCATTTAAAAAGAAGTGTAATATTACAAGAAGACGCTCAATCAAGTCAGGCGTTGTCATCAGAAAGGGAAATATCAATATTTAGACTATCTACAACCCTACTGGCTAGATCTTCAACCTCGGGCTCCATCCTTTCAACGGCGTCAAGATATTCTTGGCTTTCAGCTTCTTCTGCTATCTTGGAGAGAGGCGCTTCTGGAGCAAGGACCCGGACCTGGGCCAGCACATTCTTGGTACATACTTGGGCACACCTCTTCGCGAACTCTTGGAAACGAGTCGGAATCCGGGGAATGAACTGCGCCCAAGATTGCCCGTCATCCGCTGGAGTCCGGAGGACATCGGCTACCGAACGAAAAGATTTCCACAAAGCATTCCAATTCTCGGTAGCCGTCGCCAGCTTCCCGGACAAGCCTTCGATGGTTTTTTGGGCCTGCACACGATCTCTGTCAGCTCCACGCCTAATCAGCCTAGCAAGGGCGAGTTCTTCCTCAGCATGAGTAATTACCTCCTCAGCTCTATTATGACTAGAACGGACAAGGGCCCTCATTTCATCAATACTCTCCGAGAGCTTCTGCTTCTCAACTCGGAGAGCTAGACAGAACACCCAAGAATAAGTCAGTGGAAAAAGAAGTCAAAATACAAGAAGAAACAGGCAGAACCCGCGGCACCTTTGCATTCATTCTTCGCAGACTCCACCGCAGCATCTCTCTGTTTCTCCGTCTCCACTACCCGGGCGCGAAGGGCTTTCTCCTCCTTTTGGTGCATTTGACGCTCCGTCTCCAACTCAACCCGAAGAAGGTCAAGATCAGCTTTTAGAGCATCCACCTCCGAAGACAACTTCCTCTCATTTTCAGATGAGAAAAAGAAGCCAGAATGATCACGAGAAAAAGACTGAGCAAAAAGAAGCAAAGAGAAACAAAGCGTAAGGATAGAAGAAAAAACAAGCATGCAAAAGAGGAGCGGTAGTAAAACCCACCTGGAGCTTTTCACCAAAAGAAGTCGCGAGGGTCGACAAGCTCCCCCAGGCTGCAGTCAGCTCCGATAACCGATGAGTGGCATCGAACTATTGCACCACGTCACCGGAAAAGGAGGGGCCACCGGAGACAAGAGAAGGGGAAGGAGAGGTCGGCTGGGGCGAAGGAGGAATGACCAAAGCGACCTCCAGGGAAGCCGGAGCCAAACCCTCAGAAGAACCCGGCGCGACGGCCACAGTTACCTCCGGAGCGACCAAGTCCGCAACTCTGCCAGGTAGCTCTGAAGCCCCCGCGGTGACTTCATCAACACAATGTTGTGAGTCCCGAGGCTCGAAACTCGTTGGCATGGCGAGAGGCAAAGAAGAAGTCGATGAAGAAATTAGAGAAGACAAAACACTGAAAAGTAATGAAAAGAAGCACCAATAAGAACCAGAAGAAGGAAGATAAAAGCCAAAAAGATAAAGCTAGAATTTACTCACCCGACTACTTTTTTCTTCGCGAAACCAAGAGAAGGCCTCGCAGGGGGAACCACGACGGCGAAGACGTCCCCGCCACCCGGCGACGGGAGCGGGACAGCAGACAACAGAGCCATGGAAGAAGCCGAGGCTGTAGCCGTGGAAGAAGCCGGGGCTGAAGAAGAAGCTGGGGCTGGAGCCGTAGAAGAACTCCGCACCGGAGGAACGGTACAGCTCGGGACAGAGGCAACCAAAGAACTCGACACTGGAGCTTCAGAAGAAGTCGGCGCGGGAGCCTCGGAAGAACTCACACCCGACCTCCGATTACTTCAAAAAGTCCAAGACTAAAATTCAAAACAAAGAGGAGAAATTCAATGCAACAAGAATATGAAAAACAACTCACCGCCGCATGATGAGGGGGACTTCATCATCCTCTTCTTCCTCAGCCAACGAAACTAGAGCACCCGCTGAAAAGGAGATGAAAAGTACTCGGTTCAAGAGAGAAACATGAAAATAAAAGAACAAAGAGTATTAAATGTGCTCACCTAAGAGCATGCTAGCAACAACTAGAGTACCTGAGGGAGTACTTGGTTTGCGAGGCTTCTTGGAGACAGGCAAGCCAGATGAAGACCCGTCCATTTGCCCCCTCTTTGGGACACTACGAGGACCACGAGGGACTAGACGAGGAACATACTCTTCATATACATCAACAAATCTAAAAGAAACCCTATGAAGGGCTGTAAAGGTTTGAGACTTACTAATTGTAGAAGTACCAGCTAGACGATCCCCTGTCTCCGCCATGGCAGGGAGAACACCAAGGGGGATCGGATCGACAAAATTCCGCCCAAGCTCCTGCGAAAAAAGGAAAAGCTAAGCAAGAACGGATGCAGCAAGAGTACATAAAGAACTCAAATAAAAAAGATAGACAACTCACAGCTGGGGGCGGGTTGATGGCCGAGAACTCAGAGACGGCAGGAGGAATGATGCTCACTCCTTTCAGCATCTTCTGGAGGCGCTCGAGTACCTCCTCACCGGTCAGCTCAAGAGCTGGGACCATGCGTGAAGGATCCTCGGCCCCAGAATACTCAAAGCCGAGATGTTCCCGCTCTTTCAAGGGTTGAACCCGGCGACGAAGAAAGCTTGAGACAATACCAAAGCCGGTCAATCCCTACTGTTTCAACATGCTAATCCTATCAAGGAGTGGCTGGATCGCTTGAATCTCAGCAGGTGACTCAAGCTTCTTGTCCCATCGGTCATTCACCACAGGACCGGATCCGGAGTGAACAACAAGAGAAGGGATCAAATTGGCAGCGTAAAACCACTCGGCACACCAATCTTTGACAGAATCAACCAGGTCATAGTCAAAAAACTTAATTTTGAGACCCTGGCGAAACTGAATCCCGCAACCGCCGAGGGCACTAGTTTCTTCACGGCGGGGTTGAGGTTTCAGACGAAAGAAAAAGCGAAAAAGAGATAGAGAAGGAGGGATCCCAAGGAAGGCTTCACAAAGGTGAACAAAAACAGAAAGATGGAGAATGGCATTGGGGGTTAGATGGTTCAGACTAACCCCGAAATAACCAAGAAACTGATGAAGGAAGGCGGAAGCAGGAAGACAAAGTCCAGCACGGACAAAGGAAACAAAAAGGACAATCTCACCAGGACCCAGAGCCGGAACCCGATGCTCGCCCGGAACTCTCCATTCAGCGATGACTTTGCTTTGGATCAAGCCATCACTAACGAGCTCGCGCAGCTAGTCTTCACTTGTTGTTGGAGCCGGCCAAACCTTCTGAGCTGCCCTCATGGCCACGAACTCCTGGTTTTCAATCAAAGACAGGGATGACTCCTCGTCCACGAAGGTCGCCTAAGACTTGCTTGCGGTTTTTTTCTTTCCCATGAACTGGCGGAAGCAAAAAAGGTGCTAAGGAAGATGAAGCTAGAATGATGGTGCTCGGGTGATGGCGACAATGACGGCGGCGGATTTCTGAGAACTAGGGTTTAAAGGCAAGAGCTAGGCGACAAGGGAAAGGAAGATAAAAGGTCTTTAAATAGATTTCTCAGTAATACAAACAGCCCACAAGGCCCGTTAAAGCACAGCGTGGGAACGCAATGGTCCATTTACCGACGCAGCTAAAATGACGGAGGGCACGAATCCTCACAACGGTAAAAACCAACGGGCAGATTTCAGACTTATCCGTCCAACGCCATGGCAGGATTATCAGATTGATACAAGAACGACCCGTCAAACCAAGAAGAAAGAAAGAAGAAAGAAAGGGCTACCTCACGAGGAACAAAAGAACCCGGTTATGTAAGAAAGAACTCGGTAGTCTCATGAACGACAGGGATCACAACAGAAAAGTCAAAGACAACTCAGAAGACAAGATTCGTTATATTACAAGCGACTTCAAAAATAGAAGATTACAAATCTTACAAGACCCAATGAACTCAGCACCACGAAAAGCAAAGTAGCAAAGAGGAACACGGACACGACTAGGCTCTGGAATGACTACATGTCCCAAATTGCTACTCGGAAGGACAAACCGCCATCAGTTACACTGTTTTCTTCAAAGGACGGACGCAGTGCATCCAAGGCGGAAATCGACAGCACGGTAGGGCAACATGGAGCATAGAAGACCGGCAGGCATCTGTCTACCCAAGACCGATGTGATGCTGGATATGGTGTTGATCTGCACCGGACGGTCTCAAGACAGGCGACGAGGATCAACCCAGAACTGCCGGATGAAGGAACGAAGCCCACATCACAAGACTTCCTCCAACTACCACCATGTACATCCTGGCACAATGCTGTCGCGGGATCAGCCTACCTCTAATCCCTATCACAAGACTTCCTCCATCTATGATAAGACACACAGAAACTACAAAACATGCCCGAGGACTGCTCTACTTCATAAACTACCATGTTCATGACCACCAAGGTTTCAACAGAATATCCAATGAATGAAAACAAGCACTCAGGGACAGTATTTATAGACCAAAGGATCGACGCACATGGACTAGGAGTACCAACGAAATAGGCCTAATAAAGGACACAGTGAAAAGACAGGACACAATAATGGACGACTCAGGCGAGAGGAAGCGGTACTCGAAGACGGGCATATTCGGAAGAATATACCAGCACAGTATAACCCGTGAACAAAAGGCATTTACACTCAACCACCACCATACAACTACATCTGACAACAGCAAAACTATCAAAGAATACGCCAAAACCACGCATCCGAGTTCTTCCTGAACAAAACAACACGGATATACGCTCGGGGGCTTGGCCAGCATCATAGCTTAAACAACACTGAGCTAGGGAGCTCGGCCTTCATTTTTCACCTATTCCTGGAGGCTCGGAACCAAAGACAAAGGACCAAGAATACAAGAAACTCAAGACTACAACGACGACACATCAAGACTCTTCATCCGACTTCTTTTCTAAAAAGAAGAACTCGGAGAAAGCACGGGGCCGCAGGAGACCCTCCAACTTTTGCAAACAAAAGCAAGAGGCTCGAGGGCTACACTCAGTGAGTGCAATTTTTTGACATAAGCTCGGAGGCTGCTTACCGCAAAACTACTCGGATGATGACGTAATCCAAGTCTCGGGGACTACTTCAGAACACAAAATTTTCAAACAACATAAGGATCAAGACCCTCCAACTTTTTGTTCCAAATAGCAAGAGGCTCGGGGGCTACACTCAGTGAGTGCCCTTTTTCTTCGAAAAAGCGCACGTCACCAATAGGCTTCCTCAACGCAGACCACTTCAAGACATTACGGCAAAAAGAACCTGGAACAAGCCATGTTCGAGTTCTTTTTGATAAAATTTCAACGAATAATCAGGACAACTTCAAGACAAGATCCTCCAGCTCCTTGTTCCAAATAGCAAGAGGCTCGGGGGCTACAACCAGATGGATGCACTTTTTCTTCAAAAAGCACTCACCACCCAAAGATCCCAAGAAGCGCTACAAGGTTTCACTCTAGAAAACGCTCGGATGACATTTTGTTCCTACTCAACAAGACTAGAAGGAGCAGAGCGAGATTTTCAGAGCTCAACCATGAAGTGCTCGGGGGCTTGTCGATGCGGGACCCATAGGATACCCCGCAAGGTAGAAAGAAGATCTAGTCCAACTAGGATTCTTCCCATATAATCGTAGTAGTAGAACTATTAGGTAATCCTATTAGGAAATCTCATTGTAAACCGACTAGGACTCTGGCCTCCTGACTATATAAAGAAGGGCAGGGCTCCTGAGAGAAGGACAATTGTACACAACACAACATATCACAATCAATCCAACGCAAAGGCTAAGGCCGACTGGACGTAAGGTTATTACTCGATCTATGATCGAGGGTCTGAACCAGGATAAATCGGTTGTCTCTTGTGTAAACCATCGAGTTCGGCATACGTCGAAGCCCGAACATACTGCCCCGGGTACCCCCGTGGCAGGCTATCAATGGTGAAACATCGATAGCAATGCACTTGGATTCTCTCCCAATCTCACAATGATGATGGATCAATGATGGAGATGAGTGGGAGGGCTTTGGCTAAGCTCACAAGGTTGTTATGTCAATGAAAATGAGCAAGAGTTGTCCCTTGAGCCGGCCATGGGGCTATAAATAGAGCCCCCATCAAATAGAGCCGTTGTACCCCTTCACTGGGCAAAACACGCTCTGACCGGATGCTCCGGTCATACCGACCGGACGATGGCCCTCAGCGTCCGGTCACCCGATGGACGCCACGCGTCACCAGCTTCAAACGTTGTTCGTCAGATTTCAACAACTACGAAGCTAACCGGATGCTCTGGTCAAAACTGACCAGACGCTGAAGCCCCAGCGTCTGGTCGTTTCCAGTAAGCTCCCCGAGGCATGTTTTTTCGACCAGACGCGTCCAGTCCACCTTGACCGGATGTAGCTAGCGTCCGGTGCTCAACCCTTAGCCACTGTGCAGACCCGTCAGTTTGACCGGACGCAGAAACCAGCGTCTGGTGCATCTCAGGTCCAACGTCCGATGCAACACCGAAACTGGCGACCTCTCTACCAGCTCGACCGGACGCAGCCTTTCAGCGTCCGGTCGCTGAGTGACCCAACGTCCAGTCAGTAGACCGACGCTAGCATCATTTCGACCAACTCCATTTCAACTCTAACTTCTTCACCCTTTCTCAAGTGTGCCAACCACCAAGAATTTTGCATCCGGCGCAATAGAAAATAGACATTTCATTTTTCCAAAAGTACCGAATCCCGCCTCGCAAGCTCGGTGGGAGGGAGAGAGGGACCCAAACCCATCTCAACCCTGCAAACACCTTGTGCACATGTGTTAGCATATTTTCACAAATATTATCAAGGGTGTTAGCACTCCACTAGATCCTAAATGCATATGCAATGAGTTAGAGCATCTAGTGGCACTTTGATAACCGCATTCCGATACGAGTTTCACCCCTCTTAATAGTACGGCTATCTATCCTAAATGTGATCACACTCACTAAGTGTCTTGATCACTAAAATAAAATGGCTCCTACATTTTATACCTTTGCCTTGAGCCTTTTGTTTTTCTCTTTCTTCTTTTCCAAGTTGCATTTGACCATCACCATGCTATCACCTTTGTCATGATCTTCGTCATTGCTTCATCACTTGGAGTAGTGCTACCTATCTCATAATCACTTTGATAAACTAGGTTAGCACTTAGGGTTTCATCAATTAACCAAAACCAAACTAGAGCTTTCAGAGGTCCCAGGGGTTTAGGAGACCGACTCCAGTCCTCCCCACTGTCATAGTGACCGCCCTAGCGAGGGTGGTAGCCACGGCTGGCACCATCCTCCTTGTGCCTTTTATGCGCGTTGAGAATGTCGCGCGCGTTGTAGTTGTGGCCGACACGTTTGTGGACGGATGGGGGCTTGTCCCCCGCTTTCTGTTGTTCCGGGTGGACCAAAGCTTCCTTCTCGCATGGCATCGACGGTGCGGGCTAGTCAAGCTTAGGCCCATGTTGCTATGACATAGAGCTTTTGGTCTGCTGCACCATGGCACACTCGAGAAGGGCACGCAGCTCCTCGTGGGCTTGCCGCCCTTCCGGAGTTGATGGTTTGGCACTGTCAAGAGGAGTATTGCCACGACAGCAACATTCTAGCTCGTCCGAGTGAAGAGTGGTGGATGATCAACGCCGTCATCATCGCAGATGTGGCTGTGGACGTTGCGACCTCTACGTTGAGTTGTGCCACCATCGTTGTGACTCCCAAGCTCTTGCTCGAGCACCACGCATAGTTGCGCTAGCTGCTGTCGCTCTTCCTTGAGCTTTCTCTCTAGCTCACAGAGTTTCTCTAGCTAGGGCCATGACTGCCCCACAGGTGATGGCATGGCTGCACCTCCGGCTCGTGTGGCGTTGTGAGTCGTGGCATTGGCCAGGATGTGTTCACCCTCATTCTCATTGGAGGTTCCTTCGCAGAACTCCCCATTGCACATAAAGCACTTTCAAGATGGGTCATGGCTCCTGTCGTCAGAGTCAAAGCCCTCGAGAATGAAATCGCTACTGTCAAGGAACTGGCGCAGAGCGCCTGGGTCATTGAGCCCAGAGAAGTCAGCACCAACCCAGCCGCCGCTGTTCTCCTTAGAGTTGTCGCTCAAGGATGTCGCAGTGCTCATGAGGAGCTCCGAGAGAGACTCTAGGTGGTGGCGTGGCAAACCCATGGATGCATCCTCCATAGGCCGTGTGAAGCGAGCGTAAGTTCTCACAGCATTGTGCAGCCCGTAAGGCCACGCTAGTTGTGCTTGCGAGGCACTTACCTCTAGGGAGAGCGACATTCCCCCCAAGAGCTACGACAAGGCGTTGGCGAAGACAAAGTAGAGGCGATGGATATCCTCTTGGGACAAGCATGGTCCCAAGATGGTGTCGAGCTGATGCTCTAGCCTTGGTAGTCAAAGTGATGGGGATGAGCACCCCTAGAAGACTGCACCTTGTTGGCATGCAGACAAAGGCCAACCATCGACTTGGTGATGGAGTCAACATTGGGAGGTGAGTCAGGCGACTCAGCAGGGGATGATAGGGCGCACTCCCCCTCCACGCCGGTGGGATCTAGGCCTCCGACGCACTCATCGGAACCTAAAGGGGATGTAGAGTCAACCGGCAAGGATGGGGGGAGCAGGACCAGGTTGTGATCCACCCTCGTATAGAGAAAATCCAGGCTCCCAAATTGGATGTGGGAGCCCAGAGTGAAGCGAACGCGATGATCAGCCATCCGAAGCCTGACAAAATGGATCATGACGCGTAGAAGTCCCCTACCTGGCGCGCCAACTGTCGGTGTCTAGAACCACCCAGACACTAAGATGAGTGAATTTGTATCTGCGTGTCTAGGCCCGGATGGTGTGCAATGCAGACACAAGGATTTATACTGGTTTAGGCAAAAATGTCCCTATGTCTAGTGGATTCAGCTGCTGCTCATGTTGTCTTGCACCGGAGTGCTTGCGGTAGGGGTTAGAAGCTTTTGAGAGAGGGAGCGGATCCCAAGTCTCTTTGGTGGCGTAAGAGTTTTTGTTTTTGGTCGGTGAGGTGTGTTCTCCAATAGGAGTCTGTTTTGATCGGAGGCCCTAGATGTGGCCCCTGCCTCCCCTTTTATAGTTCCTAAGGGAAGGGCTTGGGTTACATTTGTGGCAAAAAGGTGAAATGGGGAAAGGACGAAAGAGAAAAACAAAAAGGTGGCCTCAGGTATGGCCGTCTTCCTCCTTATCTGACATGAGCAGTTTATCCTGTAGCGCAGGGATGCAATGGGCATTGAGCTTTTGGCCTCTCCGTCCATTGGTGCAACGTGTTGTGTCCATGCTTTGTCTTGTGTGCTTCTGTACCATCGAGGATGGGCGGCGCGTGCGTCTAGATTTGCGTAGAGAGGGAGTTAGGTGGTATAGTTGCCGTTACCCCTGTCGCTGTAGAGGTATGGTCGTCGTCGTGGTGGAATGACTAGGGTCATGTTGGATTAGAGCGTGGTTCCCATGTTTACGTCCACTGTGCAAGGTCATGTCCATCCCATCAGTGGGAACAGGCACCATGGTGGGGGCCCACGTGGCTCCCCTCCATGCCAGAGGGCTCTACATGTCCCTCGGGTGAGGCGAAAGTATGCCAAGAGGGTCGAGCACTCTCATGCTCATGTCACAGGGGTCGGGCAAGGCAGAGATTGTTCCCAACGGGGCGTAGGCGTTGGGCGCTTTGATGATGTCAGGGGGGGCTTGGGCGAGGTGGAAGTTGTCCCTAAGCCTCGAGCTACTTAACAGCTGACATGCTATTTACGCCCCTGGTTGGGTATGCCTATTATCGATACCTGACAGCTTTCCAACCCTACCTCATCCTCAAGTCAAGAGGGTGAGCTCTTGAGGTGAGGGGTGATTTTACTCGCTGCAAGAGGTGGTTACAAACCTCTCGAGGCTACCACAAGGTTGGCAAGCTCACTGGATGACGCTCTAGCTGGCTAGGAGCAAAGCTCCAAGAGTAACAAACACAACCGCCGGCCAAAACGTGAACCAAATGCTCTTTTGAGATTGAGAATTAGTGGAGCTGCTCTCTAATTGAGTTTTAACACCTTTTCTCTCAAGGATTGATGGGGAAATCAATGGAGTTGCTTTGGAGCTCAAGGTGTGCCAATGGAGGAAGAGAGAGAGAGAGCTCTGGTCTGTTTTTGTTAGTCTGAACCATTGGAGAAGAAGAGAGAGCCATTGTGGAGGACAGGGAAAGTTATAAATACCCCACTGCCTGCCAACAGTCATTTAAGTGCGGCAGTGCCAGGGTGCGGCACTGCCTCTGTCCAGGTGCGACAAAGACAGCAAAAGATGGGAAAGGTTGAGCTGACTATCTTGGCAGAGGTGTGAGGATGTTTTGAGTAAGTTTTGAGCACTTGGTCACACAATTTTAACCAGATGTTGTGTCCCTCTTGATAGTACGACATTCCTATACTCAATTTCAAAACATAAAAGGAATTTAAACCTTCTTTGAGCGCGTTGCCATCCATGAAAGTAATTGGGGGCTCCTCCTTTTCATATAACACCCTCTTAAACGAATTCCCTGCTTGTTATCTTAGTAAAGCTCATTAGTCCTCTAATTAGGTGGTCATTAACACCAAAACCCACAATAGGGCTTGATCGCACTTACAATCTCTTCCTTTTTGGTGATTGCTGACAACCCAATTAGAGCTTACAAAAGATATAAACTAAAGTACTAAGCTTTTTGAGACATGGGTGTAGAGCCTCCCCCTAAATATGTGAATGGAAAATTAAATTCTCAATTTGACATAAGAGGCCAAGATTCACATTTTAGTGAAGTGAATTGGGGCTCCCCCTACATCCATGCTTCCTGTGGGGTGCTGCACATAATGTCAAAAGTATATAAACATGATGCATTATGACAGATTATGCACACAAGTGCTTGCTACTGCAGCTAAGTGCGGCACTGCCGCACCTGCTGTACCAGCAAGACAGAGAATAGCCACCACACAAATAGAACACATGTAAAAAGATATGCAACCTAGCACAATAAGATGACATCTAATTCACACAAATGATACATGTCCATATTTGATACAAATAGAGTCACATAGTAGCATTATTACATAAATTAGAGTTTTGAGCGATTCTCAAACTCTCCACCTAACGAAGACTAACTCTCAATAACGGATAAGACATGAAGCTCCTACAGCAACACAAAGCGTCAAAAAGTTTTTGACCCCTCTAATTTTCTCCCCCTTTGGCAACAAGCACCAAAAAGGCAAGAAAAGAAGAAAGAAGCCAACGAACTCACTCCTCCTGGATATCCTCCCAGTCAATGTCGTTGCCTCCACTAGCTCTACTAGTACCAGCAGCTGTGCTAGTACCCACAGCAGCCCCTGCGCCACTGTCGTCATCATCATCGAAGTCAAAGTCGATGTGAGCACGTCCCTGATGGTGAGTGGTGGCGGTGTAGCGAGTAGAATGGGTGGAACACCTTGGCTCGGTCCTCCACTGGTACCCACCAAGAGTCTCCTGCCAGTTAGCTGAAGGTGCACGGGGTCGCTTCTCAGACTCGATGTCATCACCAACATCGTCATCGGACTTGGTGTCTGAGAAGCTCGGAAGGTCAAACTGTGAAGGTGGAGGAATAGGTGGAAGAGGTGGAAGGTGCTCTCCATGCTGCTGTCTCTGCTCAAGTTGAGTCTCATATGCATGCTCTGCAGCATAGGTGCACTTCCCAAAAATTGCTTTCATCCATGATCCAATCTTCTTCTTCCACTTGCTACTCCTTTGAGACCTAGAGCAGGAAGACTCTGGAATATCCACATGAGCATAGGTGCTCCCCGCCCCCTAAGTAGCTGCAGCTGGATGGGTCTTCTCTATTTTGTAGACGATGTGCATCCTGTCCTTTGAAAATCAAAGTCATGTGACCCTCTCAATCATAAACATGAGGTAAGGGGCATAGGGTAGCCCCCTCCTCCCATCCTCCATAGCAAGCCTCAGCTCGTGCCAAATATACTAAGGGACATTAAACTTGTCCCCACCTGGAGCAAACCGAGCTAGCACATTTCTCACATAGCCATTTATATCTGAGGCTGCTCCATCCTTGGGATTTATGGTGTTCCTGATGAGGTTGTTGAGGATGTAATAATAGCTGTGTAAACCACTCCTCTTGCCATCTACAGCTCTACTATCTCTCCACATGTATCTGATGTCTCTGATCTCAGCTCTAGGCTCATCATGGATATGTGAATAGGTCTGGTGCTCTTCTCCAAATCCCAATATCCGACTGAAGGTAGTGTAGTCAGCACGGTAGTATCGACCGTCTGTCATCTAGTGGATATCATCTATGGACTGATCATAGAAATATGTAGCATGAAACTGAGCAAGCACCTCCCCATTCCAGTGATACTGGAATCCCATGAGTCTGACAACTGAAATCTATCACATATCTTGATGACTTTGTCAAACTCTGCCTCTTCCTTGTCCTGTAGCTCATCCCAGTCAACATACTACATCTTGATGATCTTGCTCTTTCTAGCATCAAGAATAGCAATGGCATAGAAGTTGTAATGAAACTCATTCCAAAACCTATAGTCGATGGCCAAATCCTTGCACACTGCATAGGGATTGATCCCTCTTGCCTCTTCTACCAACTTCTAGCTCTTAGAATAATTAGTGACTGTATGCTAGCAGGTATCAACTGGAGGTCTCATCAACATCTCACCATCAAAGTCTCTGATGTAGTTGCTGTCAAACTCAGTTAGGTGAAGAGGGGTGTCAAGAATGGCATCAATGGTGCATCCAAGCATCTCCAGCCTTTCCTCATCCTCGATGTACTGATCATGCCTCCCCTGTCTCCTCGGCCACGAGGTGCAATACCACTACTGCCAGCTATTATTGACCTACCACGACCACGGTGAGGTTGATCCTTCTCCGCCATCTTTCTCTTCCCACAGTCTTCGGGCTCCATCTATGCACAAACATAGGTCCAAATGAGAGACTGTATCGATGGGGCATAGGAAAACATATGGGAAGTAATTTGGATAAAAGAGAAGATCCAAATCTTGAGCTAGGGAAGCCACCTGAACCATTGCTGGTCAGGGGGTGTGGCCCTGCCGCACCCTAGGAGCGGCACTGCCGCACCTACGGCTTCACCTTTCCCACAATCTATTTCTTCTCAACTATTTAGACCATTCCACATGTACTTCTAAATCATACAATAGTTTCAAATGAAATAGACCTAACAGAACTTGGAGTTGATAGAAAAATAGGTAGAGTAACTGCATGCATAAGAGAAACAAATCTGGTGAATAAATCCAATCAACATAGGGATTCATCCATGGAACAACACTTAGAATAGCCACAACAGGCTACTGGGTACGGCACTGCCGCACTCAGCATGTGGCACTACCACAGGCATAAGTGGAGCTCCACCCATGAATCCTTATATTGATTTGATTTAACCATCAAGCTTGCTTCTAATCTCATCATACAATCGCTAGAAACCAATTTTCCACAAAGATCGAACTCCATTGCATAGATCGACATGGGTTAGGGTTTCACCTTGCTTCCAAATCACGGATTGAGGGAAGAAGAGAATACAGCCCGCCCAGGAGCTGCAGCCATTATTGGCGTCGAGGAGGAAGACCACCAGCGGGCGTAGCACTGTCGGAGGTGGCAGCACACGGTAGGGGGCGACGGCGTCGGCGTGGGCGCGAGAGGAGGGAGCGCGCAGACATTGGGCGGCATCGGGGAGAAGGAGAGAGAGTTACCACGGGCCTAGGGATAAGGAGAGATAAATGGGCCCCGCATTGGACTTACTGTTGGGCCAAATCTGTTGTGGATTCAAAGTGCGGAACAGTAGGAAATTAGCTACAAATTACATGACTCTCTCTATATAAGATATGGACACATATCACCTATAAATCATAACTAGAAATAATTAATCAATACAGACCATGATCATGACTCATAAGTCGCTTTTATGAACTCATTTTGAAGCACAATATGAAAATTTCAAATTCTTTTGCCTAGATACTAGTTGATCAAACGGAGGCATGCTAAAATTCAAATCACGTTACGAGAATCAAGTATATTTAGCTCACTATGCAAAGCACAAAACCTTGACTCGTCGAGGGGCTTTGTGAAGATATCGGCTAGTTGTTTTTCGGTGCTCACATGGCGAATTTCGATATCTCCTATGGCTTTGTGGTCTCTTAAGAAGTGATGTCGAACGTCTATGTGCTTAGTTCTTGAGTGGCTAACGGGATTGTTTGCAAGCTTTATGGCACTTTTATTGTCACACAATAATGGTATTTCGGTAAAGCGACATCCCAAATTACGAAGGGTTTGCCTCATCCAAAGTAGTTGAGCACAACATGCACCGGCTACAACATACTCGGCCTCGGCGGTGGAAAGGGCTATACAATTTTGCTTTTTAGAACTCCAAGACACTAGGGACCGTCTAAGGAATTGACATGTCCTCGAAGTGCTTTTTTGATCTACTTTGCAACCGGCGTAATCGGAATCCGAATACCCAAGTAGATCGAACTTAGAGCCCTTAGGATACCACAAGCCAAGGTTGGCAAGCTCACCGGGCGACGCTCTAGCCGGCTAGGAGCAAAGCTCCAAGAGTAACAAACACAACCGCCAACCAAAACGTGAACGAAATGCTCTTTTGAGATTGGGAATCAGTGGAGTTGCTCTCTAATCGAGTTTTAGCACCTTTTCTCTCAAGGATTGATGGGGAAATCAATGGAGTTACTTTCGAGCTCAAGGTGTGCCAATGGAGGAAGAGAGAGAGAGAGCTCTGGTCTGTTTTTGTCGGTCTGAACCATTGGAGAAAAAGAGAGAGCTGTTGTGGAGGACAGGGAAAGGTATAAATACCCCCTACCTCCCAACGGTCACCTAAGTGCGGCAGTGCCGGGGTGCGGCACTGCCTCTCTCTAGGTGCGACAAAGACAACAAAAATAGGAAAGGTTGAGTTGACTGTCTTGGCAGAGGTGCGAGGATGTTTTGAGTAAGTTTTGAGCACTTGGTCACATAATTTTAACCAGATGTTGTGTCCCCTTGATAGTATGACATTCCTATACTCAACTTCAAAACATAAAAGGAATTTAAACCTTCTTTGAGCGTGTTGCCATCCATGAAAGTAATTGGGGGCTCCTCCTTTCCATATAACATCCTCTTAAACGAATTCCCTGCTTGTTATCTTAGTAAAGCTCATTAGTCCTCTAATTAGGTGGTCATTAACACCAAAACCCACAATAAGGCTTGATCGCACTTACACTTATCAGCCAAGCGAACAGGGCGCGAACTTGGTGATAGTTCGTTGTGCAAAAATATACTTATCTCTAATATTAAAGAGCTAAGTGATTCTTCCATTCGTCTTTTTTTTACACATACTCGTCCGGCTAATGATGGTATGTAGTTTGATTCTAATACTTAGTGAAACAAATGATACGACCATTGCATAAATCTTTGAGTTACAAGTTATTCATGTGACTCAGAATAAGGAGTGTATTCTGTTGCAACGTATGAACATATTTGCTAATCTATTATATATATACAACAGTATTATAACATGGAAGGACACTTTAATTTGGCCTCAGTAGAAATTGCATAGCCATAGGTAGGTGTGAAAAAAAAAAAGACGAGAAGAGCATATGATGATATTTAAGAAATTGGTCGATGATAGCTATATGAAATTTATTCCGATAGACGCAGCAGCGAATATGGGGAGAGGGAAATTATAATTAACAAACAAACAAAACTATTTAAAAGTATTCTCTAGTATAAGACAAATTAACTAATTAAGTTAGGGACGTGCAATAGTTGTGCGGGCAACTTTTATTTGTCCTAACGAGCCTAACTGGGTTAGCTACCGTGTAAGAACGATGAGTCATACCAGCACTTACACCGGACCAACCGTAGGGCCTGTCTGGGCAGAGATTTTGGTGTAGCTTCGCAAAGCTGTTTTTGCCACTTCTCTACCAAGCGGTTTCTAGGAAACAGCTTCACCTCGCAATCTCCGGGATATGCGCTCTCACATGCAAAAAGTAGATGGTGAAGCTGAACAAAGTAGCTTCATCCGACTTCTTCTGACGCAGGTGGGTCCTAGCATTGCCATGGGCAAAGTTGCACTCCAGGCTAACGCAGGGGTAGAAGACAACCCTTCTCCGCAGTGGCAGAGCTCGGCATGCGAGCGGTGGCCGGCGCGGGAGCGGAGCCCAGCGCAGTGGCGAATCCCGACGTGGGAGCGGATGCCGGCACGAAGAAGGGTTGCCGGTGCGGGAGCGGAGCTCGTCACGCTAGCAGAGCCCAGCGTGGGCCAGCGCGGGGGCAGACGCCGGCACGGGAGTGGAGTCCGGCGCAGTGGCGGATCACGGCGTGGGAGCAGATGCCGGCTTGGGAGCGGATGTCGACGCGACGGCGAGGGCGTGGGACACCGAGACGTGAGCAAAGGCCTGTGCCGGGTCGCGTAGGACGGACGGAGATTTTGTGTGGTGCACGCGCGTGGCAGGGGCCGCATGAGCGGATAAGGGAAGTAAAGAGAAAAGGGAATTTGAGAAAAAATAAAAGATAAATAAAAAAGACAGGGATATTATGGACGCTTCAATATTTTTGGTACTGGAAGCTATATTACCAAACGACTCACACAACCGTTTCAGCTCTAACAAAAGCTGACCAAACAAGCCCTATAGTTGTTTATAATTGAAGTGCTATTGCCTAGCGTCCGAGCATTGTACTAGTGCCTTTGCCTCGGTGTTCACCTGTCATCTGCTTCACCAGATAGAGATGAGTAGATTTCTTACCATAGCTTCACTCCTGCTCTGCCTTCTCAACCATGGCACCGACATCGCCACTGCTTGGGATGATCGAGATTTCTTCAGCTCTTGTCCACCCATCCGGTGCAGCAAAGATGGCCCAGAGATCCGGTTCCCGCTACGGCTCCAATCTACTAATTCGTCACCCTCATGCGGTGCCACACCATACATGAACCTAACATGCTCTGGCCAAGATACCATCCTACAGCACCCATTTCTTGGGCCATCGAAAGTGACCGCCCTGGATTACAAGAATTCCATTATGACTTATGAGGATGATTCCGTTAGTAGAGCAGAGATTCTCTGAGTGCCCGATCCAGAAGCTAATAAGCCTACTTTCCTGGAAGGCTAGTAGACTGTTCAAGGGAATTCACGCCAAGTGGTACTGCTGATTGGTGGTATGGAAATGATGTAGGCGCCTGTGGCAACGAAACTCAGAATTTTGGTGGGAATCCTGATACTGCTGATTCAATTGCGGGCCCGATCCCTTGCCTTAGCAAACCAGGTCGCTTCACATATTTGGTGCGTAATTTTTTACGAATGTCCCTGCTTCCGGTGTACTGCAAGGTCCTCACAAATACAGTGGTACCGATACCACTCTCGTTACAACCATTCGATATGACACTGAAGACATTCAAGCAAGCAGCAGAAGCAATGATCAGTTCTTCTGAGATCACAATCAGTTGGGTCGAAGAGTATATGTCTCCGACAAGGATTTCGTACTTTTGCACCAACTGTGAAAATCGGGGGCAACCCTGCGCATTCAGCTCTCAAAGGAATCAACCATTCTGCATGAAAAAAAGGTACTTTATCATTTCTGATTGACTAGAGTTCTACAGAATTGCAGATGCTCCCCTCTGTTTTAAAGTATTTACTGCTTCCAAATAAACATAACTATGTACTTTCAAAATCACAGATTTCAATTTACACTTGGCTCATGTCAAAATAGAACTGCGATATCATCTCGAAATTATAAGAATTATGCCAAAATTACTTTGATAGGAGTACTACCTTCCAAGGTCCTCAATTGCAATCAAAATCTCACAAACTTAGGCCACGTTCATTTGAAGGGGAACGGATCCCAGGAAATATTCCAGGCCGGATTGGTTACCTAATTTGAATAAGCTTTAGGCAACCGGAATCGTTCCTGCCCGGGTTTCAACCGAAACGAACGAGCCCTTAAGCAGACAAAGTGGGAAATATTTTACCTTGTCTAACTGGTCAAAGTTCACACAGAGACCACAAGGGACGCCAGGGGTACACATACATTCACACAGCTAAACCTCACTTATATAACAGTGTCGATTCATACTGCTTTCAAAATAGTAGATTCCTTCTGTTTACTACTGTAAACCTTAACTGGTATCTGATTTTATTCTTTGGATTTGCAGGTTCACGTCACAAAGTCGTTGCAGGTACTGCTGCAAAAAAGGGGAAAACATTTCTTTTCATCAAAAGAACGAAAAAAGAATAAAGCTATCAATCACGCATAAATCTGTATTGCTAGCTATCCTTACATTCTCTTCTGGCAATTACACACTCAGTGGTGTCATTCTATTGAACACAATGTGCTGATTTCCTATTTTCTATTTTTGCTTTTCAGCAACATCATCGGTAGCCAGTTTTATAGTTCTTTCTCTAATGGTGGCAACTGCACTTTACCTTTCACTGAAATCAAAGTATAATGAAGAGATACATTTAAAGGTTGAAATGTTTCTCCGGACATACGGAACATCAAAACCTACAAGGTACACTTTCGCTGAAGTCAAGAAGATAGCGAGACGGTTCAAAGAAAAATTGGGCCAAGGCGGATTTGGAAGTGTATACAAAGGCCAGTTGCCAAATGGAGTTCCAGTAGCAGTCAAGATGTTAGAGAACTCTACAAGAGAGGGTGATGAATTCATTAATGAAGTCGCAACCATCGGGAGAATCCATCATACAAACATTGTACGGCTGTTGGGCTTTTGCTCAGAAGGCACAAGAAGAGCTCTTATTTATGAATTCATGCCAAATGAGTCACTGGAGAAATACATATTTTCATCTGATTCTAATGCAGCTCAAAGACTTCTGGTACCAAACAAAATGTTAGCTATTGCTTTAGGTATTGCCCGAGGAATGAAGTACCTACATCAAGGGTGCAACCAGCGCATCCTCCATTTTGACATCAAGCCTCATAATATCTTACTGGACTACAACTTTAATCCCAAGATTTCAGACTTTGGCCTTGCAAAACAGTGTGCGAGGGACCAAAGCATTGTTACATTAACCGCAGCAAGGGGCACAATGGGCCATATTGCGCCAGAAATATATTCACGGAATTTCGGGGGGATATCATACAAGTCAGACGTTTATAGTTTTGGCATGCTGGTGCTAGAGATGGTGAGTGGAAAGAGGAACTCAGATCCAAGTATTGATAACCAAGATGAGGTATACTTCCCAGAGTGGATCCATGACAAAGTAAGCACTGGGCAGGACGTGGTACCGAACAGGGAAATAACAGAGGAGGAAAAGGAAATAGTGAGGCAGCTGGCCATTGTGGCACTTTGGTGCATTCAATGGAATCCCAAGAACCGGCCATCAATGACAAAGGTGGTAAACATGTTAACTGGAAGGTTGCAGAATCTGCAGATACCACCTAAGCCGTTTGTCTCGTCTTTAAGCCATCCTATGTCGTAAATATATTTGGGAGCTATGGTTGCACACATGTTGATGCCTATCACTAGTAGTATGTCATGTATTTTTATCATTCCAGTGTATTAGCCTCCTAAGGCAAGACTTGTCAGTGTACACCGTGAAATACAATTAATTAGAAACGCATTGCATCAAACTTGAGTTCGGATTTAGCGTTCAATTTCATCGACTGTGATTACCTAAAAATAAAATGTGTTGATATGATTCTCTCCACCTTTCCATATCTGTGCACTGTGCTACTAGTATTTTCACATTTCAGTAAAATGTTCTCCTTGCCCTTTTCATGGGTCAGGAACTAGGATATAGGCCAAATGTCACATATCTAAACAATGAGGACTATAATCAGGTTACACAAGTTTGCAATGTGAGTGAATGCGTTGGCATGAATTTGACAACAATTGTTCTAAACTGAGAAAAGCAAAGGAGAGGATTTACCTTCCTCGGTTCCAGTTCCAGGTAGGAGGAAGAACTGGACGGCATTGTGAACTGCTGTAGGAGGTCCTCACCGGAGCAGAGGGCGGCGGCGAAAAGCACCGTGCCGGTTTGCCATTCGGGAGGCGGTGACAAGGACATTGGACAAGGGCATTACGCTGGGCAATATCACCGGCGGCTAAGTCTGGTGTGTATGGCTTGCTAGGTTGTTCTGAGGCCACAGTCAGCGGCAAGCGGTGGTGCGGTTCAGCGCACGGCGCAACGGAAAGATGCGGACCAAGCGCACGGCGGCGGGTTTGCGTCTGCTTCGGCGACGACGACGGCGGCACGACGCCGCGTGGTGGGCTGGTGGCGGAGAGCGCTAAGGAAATGCCACCCCGTGGCCCATGGGCCTGGTTCGGCCCATTACAGAGATGTAGTAACTGTAGCTAGGCGCATTCCCCTTGAGCTCAAAAAAAAAAAAAAAAAAAAGCAGGCTTCCCGGCGTTTCGCCGGCCGCGGCGACTGCGCCACGGCGGTCTGACCTCACTCGACGGCGCGAGCCCCGCTCCGCAGCTCTCCTGCATCACACACACCTAGCCGCTCACTCATTATTTAGGGAACCCAATCCACAGCGGAATGTGGCGAGGAAACCATTACCCTGCCTCCTCGGCTCCGCCAGTCCACCCGCACATGCGTCCCGGCAGTGCCGGTGCTCCGGCTGCGGCAGCGATTGCGGCGATCTGGTCTGTATGCTCAAAAGCTTCGCCCACGAGCCCCCACTATGCCTCGGCGGCGGCGCTGGAGGGTTCTGTTTGTCGGCCTGTCGACCATCCCCACCTTCGCTCTCCTTCTCTGCACTGGTTGAGGTGATTATCTCTTATTACTCACTCTGCATGACTTGAGCCACGAGGTGATAATCATAACAAACTGCTTGTGCAGTGGTGCACGAGTAATTCGTTAGGGATAAGTAGCCCCGGTCAAGGATCCTAATTGGAGTTCAATCTCAAAAACTGCAATCCAGAGTGAGCAGCGACTTCTGCACTACTGAACTGTGAGCTTTGTAAGATGCGTGTCATATCTTGTTGAAAGCATTCACTCTAAAAAATAAAAATAAAAATAAATCTTGGTCAAAGCATTACACGGTTAAAGCAAGAAAGCTAAGCCGAGTAGATAATCTATTGCGTGCCTCCTCTTTTAATATACGCCTGGCATAATGATGCCAGCGATTTTCGAAAAGAACTTTAGGGACTATGCAAAATGATGCGGTTAAATATACTTTTTTCTTACTTTGGCAGTCTGGAGATTGGGAACCCCTCAACTCCCAATTTGCGTTAATCATGTGAATATTAGCATTCTGAAATGTGCAATTGATTTTAAGAAACTTTAAGAACTTGAAACAGATTTGTTTTACATTGGGAAACCAAACAAAACAATGATAATATTGATAGTGAGTTCCTGATCTGGTTTGCACCAAAGTATCTTCGCAACACTGATATTCTGCAAGTAAAACTAATGCAATACATGTAGGGCCTTCAGATTGTAGTAACATGAAAATCAAAATACAGAAAGTATGGCTTTTCCGAGCAATGCATATCTCCAGCATAAAGGCTACTAACTACACACAATTATTTCTTTTCACCTGGGTCCAGATAAATCTGAGGCATGTGCTGAGCTCGAGGAACCTATATTTTGTGCAATACCAAACATTGATGCACTTGTTGCGACGAAGCTATGATCAATGTTGGCTTCTGCATCCATGCTACCTTCCAGGACTTTGACCACCTCAGACATTTGAGGCCTTCTTTTGCAATCGATCTGCAAACACCACATTGCTAGCTGCATCACCTGAATTACATCTTGCTTGTGTGCTTGCATGTCAGCATTGTTCTTGTCAATCAAATCTGCTAACTGATCACTCTTCACCTTTTCTTCCAGTAAGGTAATAAGATGGATGCTCTCTTCGGATTTTGAAGTGTCAAGGTTCTTTCTACCGCTGATGATTTCCATGACCACAATGCCAAAGCTATAGACATCTGCTTTTTCGGTGATTTGGGATGTCAACCACTCGGGAGCTAAATACCCAGGCTAAGTTGCACGGATACGGATACGGATACGGATACGCGTATCGGTATCGGAAGGATACGGATACGCGGATACGGCAATTTTCTAAGAAACCCGATACGCGGATACGTTTTACTGTTTTTAATAAATATAGATAATAGCGTATATTAAAATTGCGAAAGAGGGAAAGCAGTAAATTACCTTGCAATAGCAATTACCAGCCAAAGCAAAGACCGGAACTCCGGAAGCATCTCCATTCTTCAATTGTCCATTCTCGAGTTCTCCAAGACTCCAAGTCCAGAATTTGCACAGAAAAACCAAGTAACCAACTATCAATCAATTTATTATTAAAACTTGACTACTTGAGTATTCAGTAATCACTAATCAGTAGTAGTTCAGTACATCACCTTGCATTACAGTTCATGCAGCAGCAGCCAGCAAGTTCCTATTGTCTGAACTCTGAACTCTGAAATAGTGAAATTGATGCAGCAGCCAGCAAGTTCATGCAGCAGCAGCCAGCATGTTCTAAAATTGATAAGTGATAACAATAAAACATTGCAATTAATCACTTAAGACTCTAAGAGTACTATTATTACAGCACAGAAGGTCTGCAGTCTCATCAACTCTCAAATATAGTAGTCTCAAATTTAGAAAATTAATAGAAGGCAAGGCATTCATGCAGGCATGCAGCAGCAGCCAGCAAGTTCCTATTCCTCAATTGTTTCATTGTCATCCACAATATCAACCGGCAGCTCATCCAGACCAAAAGACACAGCTTGCAGTTCAGGTTCATCAAGGGACAGATCAGCCACTTCAAGAATGCCAACACCACCAAGTGAATCAAAAGAATCCCCTCCTACATCCCACATCCTTGTCTCTCCTGTCTTCTATGCATCAGTTCTTCTTGATAGATGCCTCAGATTTGAGTGCACAAAGACCAAATCTTCAGCACGCTCTGGAGTTAAGGCATTTCTCTTGACACTATGGACAAAGCTATATGTGCTCCAGTTTCTTTCACAGCAAGAAGATGAGGCTGGCTGGCTAAGCAATTTCATGGCCAAACTCATCAATAAGGGAGCAGATTGTCCATGATTTGTCCACCAAGTCATAGGGGAAACAGCCCATCTATCATGGATTGAGTCAGGATCATTAAATTCTTCTGAACAACTAGAGAACCTTGAGTACTCTTCTTTTACTTTAGACAATTCTTCTGGCATGGGAAAGAACTTCTTGAAGCAAACCATCCTCATTTTTTATACCTCTTTATCCTTGTGGGGTGGTTCACGGCCAGGACCTTCTTCAATCCACTTTTTGCTATAATATCTGCAATTGGCAATGATGATTTTAGTGAATGAAAAAAATCTGTACTGACCATTCAAGTCAATGAAAAAATCAGAATGGCAATTTGTACCTTGGATTAAGTGAATGAGCTATACAATGAAGTGGATTATTTCCTTTTGTCCACCTAGCAATCAATATGTCATAAATGACCGAGTACAGACTTGACTCCTCATCTTCTTGCTTGCCCTCATATCGATATATGACTTTCTTCACTTTCTCTATCATTGAATCCCACATCTCATAAACTAAGTGAAGACATGGTGTGTCGGTGTCTGTCATACGAATCATTTCATAAATAGGAGTAGTAATCTTAAGAATGTAGTCCACCTTGTCCCACCATACATCACTAAGTATCAAGTCCTTGACAATTTGGGCTGTTGGAGTTGGAGAATCATCTCTGACTTCTCGGTACACACTCCATTTGTCACTAATCACCATTTGTTGGAGGGCTGTTTTTACCTCAACAAATCGCTTCAACATACAAACAACAGAGGCAAATCTTGTTTCAGCAATAGAAAGTAACTTCAAAGGGCTGAACTCATTGAACATTGAAAGCCGCATGCCATGATTCATTATGAAATTCTTTATCATAGCAGCCTCAGTTTTAACATCATACATAAATTCAAGTTCCCCCCAAGCAAATAGTTCTTCATCAGAGGGGTTGTTTCCTATTTTAGGTTCACATATACTTTTCAGCGCAAGATTGAGGGTATGCACAACACATGGTGTCCAAAATATGTTATCATACTCAGATTCTATTATGAGACCAGCACCTTTGCAATTTGCAGCATTGTCTGTAATAATTTGTACTACATTATGTCGACCTACTTCTTCAATTATACCCTTCAACTTCTCAGCAATGTATTCTTTTGATTTGTACTGACCTTCACAATTATCAGCCCTCAAGAACATAGGTGCCTTGTCAGAAACAGCAACAAAATTGATGATTGGTCGCCTCTGAGGATCTGACCAACCATCAGAGCAGATTGTGACTCCCTTCTCTGCCCATGTGCTCTTTGTGCTCTCCAACAAAGTCTCTATGTGCCTCCTTTCTTGCTTCAGAAGCCCCTCCCTAACTCTGTTGTAACCAGGAATCACATAACCTTGCATGTTGCGGCTGCAAGCAAAGGTAAAGGCTTCTCGAAGATATGGATTTCTCAGAAAATTAAAAGATACCCCTCCAGAATAAATTGCTCTACTAATTAAAGCATCCAAGTGCTTACGGTCTTCTAATGCCCAAGCTTTTTCCAATGCAGAAACAGGCCCCCTCTTGTTCCTCTTGTTGCAGTCAGCAGTATTGCTTGAGGAAGGAGCAATAGGCAAAGAAACAGTTCTTGACTTGGATCTTTCCACCAGATTCTTGCACCTTTCAATTTCCTTCCTCATTCCACTAAGCATTTCATATGTAACATTAGGACATTTACCTATTCCCTTTCCTCCCTTCTGCAGCAAATGAGCTTCAACTCTAGTGTAACTACTCAGTTTTTGCATTGGACAGTACTTGCAGCGCCACATAGCATTTCCCCCACCAGTTCTAGGCTTCTCCAGAATGGTTACATGATCCCAAAGTGGAGCCTTGATGTCAGTTGTGTTTGTGGCTGCAGATCCAACACTACCACTAGCACTTGCACTAGCACCGCTCATATTTGGAGACGCCATCTACTGCGTACAAGCAATCAAGCAACAAGAACTCACTAACTGGACTGCAGAAATAGAAATGTAGCATGAACTGAGGAAGTGGTGGTTCGATCATGTTATGTAGATACATCTTAGTCCTAACTATACCTCTCCCTGTCCCAGGAAGAATACATCATGGAATTGTGGTGATGAGGGGAGGAATGGACACCGGATGGTGAGTACTGGAAGAAAGGGGGCGGTGGGATCCTCTCATCCATGTCCCCCAACTACAAGGACACCAAGAATTCAAAAGAAAACTGCAAGATTGAATCTTCAAGCCTAACTAGGGGATGTCTGCGGCCTCCTATACGGAATCCAAGGAAATCTAAAAGGACAGAAAGGTGCCAATGACCAAGGAGCAAGTATAGCCTCCTAAGGGTTTCACTTCCAATGAAATCCAGTTGATTTACTTACAAAAGGGACTCCAATATTAAGTTTTATTGTACACGACATAGAATAGATCGAGAATGGGGAGAGGAAGAAAAAGAGGAGATCGAGAACGAGGAAGGGGATGAACTCACGGAGGCTCGTCGCCGGGGATCCACGTCGCAGGGGCAGAAACTCGTCGCTGGCAACCGGCGAGCAGGGACAGAGGCTCGTCGCCGGCGAGCGGAGGCAGAGGCTCGTCGCCGGGGATCCACGTCGCAAGGGCGAAAACTCGTCGCTGGCGAGTGGCGACCGGCGAGCAGGGACGGAGGCTTGTCGCCGGCGAGCGGAGGCGGAGGCTCGTCGCCGGTGGCCGGCGGGCGGCGAGCAGGGGATGCGCCGTCACCGCGCGGGGTCGCGGTCGTGCGGGAGTGCGGTCTGGCTAGGGCGTCGGGGAGAGGATATGCGGCTGTTATTTGGGCCGGGCCGTATCCCATAAGGCCGATACGTATCAGCCCACGTATCCGATATTCGCGAAAATAATTAAAATTCGGATACTCTGCCGATACGTATCCTTGGCGTATCGGACACGTATCCGTATCCGATACGTATCGCATACGCGATATGCGCCTTCCTGGACGTATCCGTGTAACATAGTACCCAGGTGTGCCTCTCATTCTTGTGATCACTTGGCTCTTATCCCTATCAATGAGCTTGCATAGTCCAAAATCTGAAAGTTTGGCATTGAAGTTTTCATCTAACAGGATATTTTGTGGTTTGACATCCAAGTGAGCAATCCTCTTGGAGCACTCCTCATGTAGATAAGATAGACCCTTCGCAATGTGAGTAATAACTTGGCGTCTAGTTTTCCAATCAAGAGAGGGAGCATCATTCTCATGTGAGTGATAGATCCACCTGTCCAAGGACCCTTTGGGCATATACTCATACACCAAAAGCCTATGTGATTTCTCTGCACAGAAACCTATCAGCCTGACCAGATGGATGTGATGAATGCTCCCAATTGTCTGAACCTCCGCTAAAAATTCTCTCTTACCCTGACCAGATCGCTCCAAACGTTTAACCGCAATTTTTTCTTCATTGTATTGCCCCTCAAAAATAGACCCAAATCCTCCTTCCCCAAGCTTGTATCTGAATTGGTCTGTTGCTTCTTGTAGCTGCTGAAATGTGAACCTTATTGGCATTCCTGGCAGCTCCCCGAACTCTTCAACCCCTTCTTCCATCTCCCAGTGTTGCCTTGCTCTCAGTTTATAGGCGATGAATGCAATGGATACAATGAGTACAATCAAACTGCCTATGGAACCTATAACAATACCAAAAACTCTGTTTGTTGTAAAGGATGAGTGATTCCTTCGTGTTGGCCCAGTAACATTAGGTGCAGGATGATTTGTAGCTGGAGGCGAAGCTGAAATATCGATTGGGGGACAGAAGACGACCTGGTAGTTGGTGCCCGATGGGCAAGTGAAGGTAGTACTGGAGTCATCATCCCTGGAATAGCTGTATGCATCGGGGCACCCCCGCACGAAGAACACCGAGTAGGTAGTGGGTTCACAAGTGTTAGTGTTGTTCCCTGTGCAGCAGAATTTGTCTTGTTTGAACACTGTACACGCACTGTTGCAGCCCCCGGGTGCCTTCAGATCACTTGGGCACTCGGCTGTGATGTTTCTTACGCAGCGAGGGCCCCTGCTGCATGCTTGCCCTCCCCCTGTGTTTTCTTGCACCGGCAGGAAGTCCATTGGCACGTTGAAGCCGTCGACAAGGGAGATGTCAAAGAAATCTGTACCTCCTCCGATGGAGAACTCGGCAAGAGTACAGGGCGGCTGACCGTAGCCTGTGCAGGCCAGCACACCGCCACAGTCTCCTGTCTGGCACGACCCGTTGCCAGCGCTGTCAAATGAGCAATTCGTGCGCGGCCACACACGCCCGGTAGTGGTGCTGGCCGGCATGTTGAGGGTCCAGGACTCCCCAGGGTCGAGCTGCATGCCACCGCCTGGCACAGCAGCTGGCCATATTGTGTAGGAGCATCGGTTGCTGATGCTCAAGGTGATGGCGCTGCCGATTGGTAGGAGTAGGAAGAGAGGCAGGAGGTGGAGAGTCCTGGAAGAACTCAGCACTGTCATCTTGTCTTGTGTTGTGCGTTGTTTGCATTAAGCTTCTTGGATTGGATTCTGGGTTGTAGCATGGATCCTGTGGCATAGCAGAAGCAAAAGAAAACTCGAAGGCGACAGCATAAACAAATATAGTCTAACGTTTGCGTGTTGAATCGTTCAGGCATACTCTGTCAACACACTGGACAACTAGAAGACGCCATTGGAAACTTTTCTTTTTCCTTTTTGACTAATCACAGCACAGACGCACAGACGCCATTGGAAACAGTTTTACTTGTTTCATCATTAGTCATATGCACCTGCGAGTTGTTGAGTAATATTTTGTTCCTCAGCAGCAAAATGTTATGAAATTGTGCAGCAAATCATGCCAATATCAGTGTTTATTGCATGATAATTAATAATTACTCCTATAACACATTCACGTCAGCAGATGATGTAACTTTTTTCAATCCTCTAAACTGCTGCTCTATTCCTTTCAGGGACAATTCAGACCACTTGCCACTCTAGGCAAGCCGACTACTATATATATTTCAGACAGCAGCTGACCATATGGTGTAGGAGCATTGGTTGCTGATGCTGAAGGTGATGGTGTACTGTTGCTGACTGGTAGGAGTAGGAAGATAGGCAGGAGGTGGAGAGTCCTGGAAGAACTCAGCACTGTCATTTTGTGTTATGCGTTTTGCATTGAGCTACTTGGATTGCATTTTGGGTCGTAGGATGCTACCTGTGGCAGAGCGGAAGCAAAAGAAAAATCTAAGGAGATAGAGTAAACAAGTATAGTCGAAGGTTTGCCGTGTTGAATCTTTCAGTGGTGTACAGTGAACCACGTAGCACACTGGACTGGAGAAATAAAAGATGCCATTGGAAACAGTTTGACAAGGCTGGAACTTCATTGTTCAACTTCTGTGCGCATAAATCGATCACCATACTGCATCGCAGCGTCGCCGCAGCACGTGGGCGTCTCTGAACTCTACATTTTTTTTTAATCAAGCATGGAACTGTGTACCGCGACAAACAGCCAGAGAGGCTCTTGATTTTGTGGTGGCCATCGCAGTTACAGTAGACTGCCGGGCTGAGATCCTAACGCTCAGGTTTTCTACGAACAGGGGAGATGCATGAATGCATGATAGTACTGTACGTGCTCAATTCCTGGCCGGAGATCGATGCTTGGGGCCTTTTGATTTATGCTAAACAGCTGCTAAGATAATCACATTATACTGCCTCCTGTTGATTTTTGTTTCCAAGATTTTTTTTTTTTGAGAATTTTTGTTTCCAAGCATTACCTGGCGAGCAAACGAACACTGTAAAAATATTCATGTGCTGCACTGTTGCAGGCTTGCATCCTTCCAGTTCGTAGTCGGCCCACTCTGGTGGACTGCACTAGGCTATCAGAAAAAGTCCACGTTACCTCCTCAACTTTCGCGAAAGTCCGTTTTTTCTTCCTGAACTTCAAAACCGGGCAAAACACCTCCCTCAACTTTTAAAACTATTCATCTTACCTCCTGACCCTGTTATCAGCAGTTTTGAAAGCGGTTTTGTCTTTTTCTTTTTTATTTATTTCGGCTGAATCTTTAAAAAATCATAGTAAAACACAGAAAAATCATAAAATCGAAAATCCAATTTTTTTTTGGACTCCACATGAGTAGATCTACACAGTGAATATATAATACAGTATGCTTTAGTACAAAGTTTTTGTTGTGGCTTTAGATCTATGCTTTTCTATAATTAATTAGAATAATTCATAGCTGCAGTTTCTATGGTCCAATTGTGATGAAATTTTTATGGTGGGCTAATTATTGTATTATTGAACTATAGTACGTGAACTGGCTAGTGTTGTCAAGGCAAGAGATGGGACCAGCAATGCTGGCCGGATCACTTGGTATGAACTCTGCTGAACAACTCACTAAGGTTGCATCATCCCCATAAGGGCTATACACATCAGTTGATAGGTTGGTGGAGATGATCTTCTGAAAAGGGCACTTGGATTCTGCAAGTGGGACAATGATTATAGTACTGACCCTATACCCGATGGCAATTACCTTGCATAAGCCAAGATTTGGGTGAACCAGGATGGTATCTGCTTTCGAGCACACTAACTCCATGCCGGGTGCACCACATGATAGAGGGCTGGTTACAAGGCGGAATGGAAATCGGATCTCTGGCCCTCCTTCGCTGCAACTGGATGCTGGGCACTTTTGGAAGAAGCTTTCATCACTGCTTGCTGTGGCCATCGTGATTCCATAGTTGAGAGATGAGAGCACCAAAGCTACAGCAAACAAATTAGACATTTGTGTGGCAGAAGAATGGCAGCAACCAGCAGGCAAAGCAAGGTTGCATCTACAAGATTTAGAATCAATGACCCTCAATTATTTGTCGTGATGGCCCCACAACTGTGGTGGAAGAATTCTAGCTTTGCGGCTTCGTGAAGTGGACTTTCTGGGATATTTCTTGTATAGTGCTGCACTATAGTCATCATTTCCACGCTACGACCATTGACCGGAACGGATTAGTCAACATATAGTTTGACTACTTATTTGACAACCATGTTAAACTTAATGAGTACAAATTAGGAAGCAAAGTAAAAGTTGGAGCTTTGGTGGGCTGCAAAAGGACTCATCCCAAAGCATCGGTGGGCTAGCTCATATAACTATAAGTTGCTTCAGCAACATGAGTTCCTTACATCTGGGAAGAAAAAAAAATCTCAATGAGAACTGAGAAGAGCAGAGGTTGAAGCATGTTTGCAACAAATGAAGGTAGAAGGCAAAGATACGAAGATATGGTTGCAAAAGTGAGTTTCCTTGAAATGATAGAAGAAAATCGTTGATAAATCTTCTATGGTCATCGATTGACACATGACGTAGGTGGAAAAATTCTAACTTTTATTCCTTGCATTGTGTGCATCACAGGGATTTCCTATAAGTGGAAGTCCACATCAGCTTGACTAACAGATAGGATGCCAGGCCTGACTTCTCTTCCTCTTCCCTCCTGTACTGGTCGAGCCACAGATAATTAACCTCCACCTTTACTCTTGCTTCAACTTTCTTGTCTAATCTTGCATTTGCTAAGCTTCAATGGTTAGCTCTCATGCATTTCTTCTCCCCCTGCAAGCATTAGCCATGATTTCCACACTTATAACAAACACTGAAGCGATAGCTACTCAAGGGCAAGCCTTTTGCCCTTCTTTCTCCTGTGGGCATCTTCAAGACATTCGATCTCCATTCCGTATGCAAGGTGATCCACAAGGTTGTGGTTTTCCAGAATACGAGCTGGTTTGTATTGATAGCAAGGCTATAATTCACATCAATAATGGACGATACTTTGTGACTAGCATCTCCTATTGCGAACACAAGGTTGACAAGTACCCTTGTGTGTTCGTTTTATGATGAGTGATTGTCAATGTGATCCACGAAGTGGGTTGAGTGGTGACTAACCCTACCATGGCGAAAGCTATGTGTGCGACATGTCTTTTGGCTTGTGTTGTGCAAGTGTGGAGCTCGGATGCGGTGGTCGACGGCGAGGTGAAGGTCAAGGAGGACGTGCCGTGCCGACAGACCGGGAGCGGTGAAGGACGGACGTGAGGCTTGGACCGAGGGACCCAGAGGCCGGGTGACTAGCCGCAGTGGCTGACACTTGGGACATCGACAAGTGCAAGAAGACATGGAGTGACGGTGTTGACCGGGTCAAGACGACGGACGCGTGAGTCGAGCGAGGCTCAGGAGGACTTGGCAGGCCGGCCGGTCGAGGACGGCGGTGACACGCGTCGGATGGTCGGGGACGCGTATGGAGTATGCTACCCGCGGACGGTTTGATGGTTTGGGTCTCAAAACCATCGGATGGACGGTTTACGGGTTTGGGCCTCAAAACCCAGGCGGAGGTTCCGAGGAGGGACGGACGGCATGTGGTGGCATCGGGGAGTTCGCGTCGAGGCGAAGCTACCGGTGAGTAGGCGCGGTGGCCGTCGGATCAAGATTACACCGGGTTGGACAATAACGCCCTTGGGCTTAGCGGTTCAACTCATTTGTATCTAGGGGCAAAACTGGGAATGTGTAATAGCCATGTTAAATAGGATGAGGGAGCCCCCATCTCCCTCACCTCTTCTATTCTCATTTTTCTGTTTCCTGTAGTTTTTCTTCTTCCTTTTAGTGTTCTTGCTAGAGAGGTCCAAGAACAAAAATTTGTGCTTGTATTCGTGAGATTTTTGGTGTGGGAATGGAGGCCCGAATCCTCCTCGTGCCCTCTGGTATTCATGTATTTTGACTGTGATTTTTCGTGTTCATGTTGTGCTATTTTTCTCCATTTTCGTTCATGGCCGCGATCTGATATTCCCGGAGTTTGGGTTGGTCCCAAGCGATGATTCTTTGGGGATTTGTTCGTAGCTAGTTCAATTTCACCTGTGCAAAGTTTGGGAACCACTCGTTCTGATTTGGTCGAGTTTTCTTCGATTTTGTGGTCAGCGCCCCTTCTCTGGTTGCTCGCTCGGTCTTCTGTTTGTGGTTGTTCTGTTCATCTCCTGGAAGCCGAGCACAGGAGCAGGCCAAGCAGCGGCAATGCTACCAGCGCCGTGCGCTCAAGCGCCGAGCGTGCTCAACCGAGCGGCGTTCATCTCTAAGCCTTGCTATACCGGTTGTCCGTCTGTCATTCTCCACAGGAAGCTGCTCGCTCTGGTGTTCGTCCCTTCTCTGTACTGTGCCGTGTACGCAGGTCCATTCTTGCACCGTCAGGTGCTCGCCCTTGGGGCCAAGCAGGGTGCTTGCCACTGCACAGTGAGCTGCCACTTAGCACCGATCCGTGCTCATCCAGAACCCTGCACGCACAACCCAAGAGCAGCAGCAGCGCCGCAATTTTTTTTTCTACTGCATATTGCCTACAGGTTGCATCTTCTGTCCAGCATAGCAGTTTGCTTTTGTGAGTAGTCATTCCAAGCATTTATGACTCATCATTAGAGTACTAATCTAAATTCATTCAGCTTGAATTACTGCTCACGGTTTGCATAGATATCAATTCAGTTTCATCTCTCAGACTCCAGGGGCAGCAGGCTGATCCAACCGTAGCTGGCTGATCCAATTTCTTTCACTGTTAGTCTGAATTTTTAGCCTATGTGCGTTCACTGTTTTATTCCTATAGTGGTCGATTGATCTCCGTTTTGTGTCCCGTTTGATCTGTTGGTTTCGTGGTGTCTTGTTGTGTTTCTAAGGAACATCCATCCACTAGTTGGGTCGTGGACATCACAGTATTTGATTTGCGTGTTTGGTGGTGATTATTGGGACAGTGGCCAAATATTTTGTGAGAAATTTTACGGCTCCCATTCACCCCCCCCCCCCCCTCTGGTCGCCGTTTTCGGTCCTTCAATTGGTATCAGAGCCGGTTAAGGATCATTCCACCTTAATCGGTCCGTGATCCACGAAGGCGACATGGAGCGTGGTTCCGGCAAACCACCACACTTCGATGAGTCCAACTATCCTTATTGGAAGATCCGCATGTCTGCGCATCTCCAGGGGATTAATTGGCTCGTTTGGGAAATTTGCGAGGATGCTACTTACGTTGTGCTCCTTGTCGTGGCCCGTACCACCCAGGATCACAAGGATCGGCACAACGCAAATAGCAAAGCTCGTTGTGTGCTTTTCTCGAGTCTTTCGCTTTTTGAGTTCGAGCGTGTCTCCGATTGTACTACAGCTCGAGAGATCTGGGTGAGGCTTTAGAGCTATCATGAGGGGACCGCATAGGTCAAGACTAGAATCTATGAGACGTACAAGCGCGAGTACGAGAACTTCTCTCAGCTTGATGGCGAGTCCATCGATGCCATGTTTTCCCGCTTTCAGACTATCGTCAACAAAATGAAAGCGAACAAGGCCAACCTACCTTATAGTGATCATGAGAGAGCGCTCAAGCTTCTCTATGCCCTTTATCGGAAGGTATGGGATGTGAAGGTGTCAGCGATCATCGAGTTGGCCAACTACGACACCCTCACCGTCGACGAGCTTTTCAGCAAGCTCAAGTCCATGGAGATTGACTACCAAACCCAAGCCAAGCTCAAGAATCCTTCTGCACCAACCATGGCTTTGGTCTCAGGTAGTGGTTCAAGTTCATTGACTAACCCTTCACAAGCTTCTTTCTCTTTGTCGTGCTTGATGTCAGTCACAGAGGAGCAGCTGGAGTCTCTTGGAGATGATGAGTTGGCGCTCGTCATCAGTCGGTTCTCTTGGTTTCACAACAACCGTTTGAACCGCCGATGCAGTGGTGGCCCGAAGGAGGGATGCTATGGATGTGGAAATCCAGACCACTTCGTCGCACACTGCCCCAAGAAGAAGCCCTTCACCAACAAGTACGACTCCAGCAAGCGCAAGGATAAGCATGACTACACCTCTGGTAAGCACAAGGCCAAGGGCAGCTTCGACAAGGAGGCGATCAAGAAGGCATACCGCAGGAAGGCCAAAGCTCAAGAACGCGCCTTCCTCGCCTCCCTCAGTGACCTCGACGATGACTCCGACGATGATCACTCTTCTTCTCCCTCGACCGACGATGAGTTCGAGAAGAAGCGCGAGGACAAGCTCGACGGTCTTTGCTTTGTCGTCGGTGCAAACCGTGGTGGGTTTTGCACTATGGCGGTTGACGGTGGAGCAAAGCTCAAAAAGGACGTCGACGTTGACGATGACGAAAACGAGGTACCGTCCACACTTGACTCACTTATGCTTGAGCTTGATACTATGAATGATACATTGATGAGTCAAGATAAGTTGCTTAAGCATGCTGCCCGCGAGAGAAAAGAGTTTAAGGACCAGCTAGAGGTTGCTTTGAAGGAGTTAGAGCTTGCCAAGAGTGGTGTAGTGGTGTCAGAGGAGGAGGAGTGTGATGAGTGCGCTATACACATGTCTAACCTCTCTGACTTGTAATCCAAGTATGCTATTTTGCTTGATGAATGTGATGAGCTGAAGTCTCATTCTGGGTTGCTCGGTGCGTGCAAGTCCTGCTCAGGCTTGCAATCTGAGTTGGCAGAGAAGGTTGCCAAACTTGCTGAGCTTGAGAAGGCCAACTCAGATAGCAGCACCACTACATGTGTTCGATGTGAAGCTTTGGTGTTGGAGCTTGAGTCCTGCAGGCACGACAAGATGGGAACCGAGGAAGAAAACACACAACTTCGGTCCATCTTGAGCTGGGTGTCGTGCAGTGAGCCCCAGTTGGGCATGATGGTGAGCCAGTTTAGGTGGGGAACTGACTCATCGGGAGTAGGCTTTGCTATAGGTGAGAAGGGTGAGCATGTCTATGGCAAGGTTGGTGAACATAGTGGTTTGAACCCAAGTGAGAAACCCACCAACACTCCCCAATTGATCAAAATCCCTCCACCAGAGCCTACCAAGCCTATGATCAAAGATGGTGTGTTTGAAGAACCACCAAAAGCTCCACCATCCAAGCAAGTTTGGGTTCCCAAACCGAACCACTTTCAGAACTCACTCGATACTCTACCCAACATCTCTAGTGCACCCCTTCCTAAAGCCAAAAAGCCTCAGAGAGTGAACCACACCCACAAGAGAGTGAGTCAACCACCATCCAAGAGAGAGGTGAGGTACCTGTGTGACTATTGCCATAGAGATGGTCATTTGGCTGAGTTTTGCTTTAGGAGGAAGAGAGATGAGCGGTGCGAGTACAAGTTGAACAACCAGAACATGTACCATCCTCCCCATGGCGTACATGTACCGCCTGTTCAGAGGTGTAGTGTTAGGCCTAGAGGTGTAATGCCTCAAGGTGCTAGGCCTCAGGTGGCGAGACCACGTGGTGGTCGTGCCCGGCGTGGCCCAAGTCATGTTCAATATGACTCTGGACCTCGCGACAGTGGCTTTCAGTCCCACACTCCTAGCGGACCACATCTTCCTCCATGTGGTGATCGCTTCTCTCCAATGGGACATGGCATGTATGGTGTTTTTCCTAACACTTTTCCAGGGCAAATGACTCAACACTGGTATTCTCCTCATTTCGCTAACCCCAGTGTTATGCCATTTGCTCACCCCCTATCTTTCTATTGATGTAGAGCAGAGGCCTGGAGAACACATGGCTTGTTGATTTTGGCTGTTCGCGCCACATGACCAGAAGTTCCCAATGGTTCTCCAGCCTTGACCCCATGCAATACAAGGAGTACATCACATTTGGGGACAATAGCAAAGGTAAGGTTTTATCTCGTGGGACCATTCGGGTCAACGAGTCTTTTATCTTGAAGGACGTTGCTTTGGTTTCAAGCCTGCATTTCAATTTACTCTCTGTTTCACAACTCCTTCAAGATGGGTTTGAGGTGCGCTTTAAGACTAGACTTTCTCGTGTGCTCGATTCTTAGGGACATCTAGTTTGTCAGATCATTCCTTTCGGCCAAGTTTTCAGAGCTGATTTCTCTCAGTCTTTCAGTTCTTCTCGCTGTTTGGTTGCCGGATCTTCTTCTGATTTGTGGAAGTGGCATAGGAGACTTGGTCACTTGAGCTTCGATCTCCTAGTGAGGTTGAGTTCTCTTGACATGATCCGAGGATTGCCCAAACTTAAGTTTGAGAAGGATCTGGTATGCCATCCCTATCGACACGGGAAGATGGTGGTTGCTTCCCATCCTCCAGTGACTCAGGTCATGACCATGAGACCCGGTGAGCTACTTCATATGGACACTGTTGGTCCAGCTCGGGTTCAGTTAGAGGGAGGGAAGTGGTACGTTCTCATGATCGTGGATGATTTTTCTCGCTATTCTTGGGTGTTTTTCATGGAGGGCAAGGACGAAGCATTTTCTCATGCTCGTGACTTGATCTTGAGGTTGCAAACTGAGTTACCAAAGAATGCCATACGAGCTATCCGTAGTGACAATGGCACTGAGTTCAAAAACTCACAGTTTGACACCTTCTGTGCTTCGTTTGGTCTTGAACATCAATTTTCTTTGCCCTATGTCCCTCAGCAGAATGGTGTTGTTGAGCGCAAAAATCAGACTTTGGTTGAAATGGCTAGGACAATGCTCGATGAGCATAGGACTCCTAGGTGTTACTGGGCCGAAGCCATCAACACCGCCTGCCATGTTTCAAACCGCATTTTCCTACGTGCTTTCTTGAAGAAGACATCCTACGAGTTGCGGTTTGGGCGTCCACCCAAGGTGAGTCATTTTTGAGTCTTCGGTTGTAGGTGCTTCATTTTTAAGCAAGGTAATCTTGACAAGTTTGAATCTAGATCTTTGGACGGTATATTTCTCGGTTATGCTTCTCATTCGCATGCGTACCGTGTGCTTAATCTTGAGACTAACCGTGTAATGGAGACTTGTGAAGTCACCTTCGACGAAACCATGCCCTCTTCTGTTTCTGTCTTTGAATGTGCAAGTGATGAAGAGATGGGTGACAGCATTTTCATTGAGGAGGACGATGACGCCGATTGGGATGATCCCAAGCCATCTCAACCGGCTGCCCCGATCAAGCCAGCTTCGACCACTTCGGCTCACGGCCCCGAGCCCTCCACCTCTACTTCATGGGGTCCGTGCGAGCCACTTCCTCAATCGACTGAGGAGGCCCTAGCTGTGGATGAGGGGGAGGCGACTTCGTCTTTAGGTGCACCTCGACACATCCAGCGACACCATCCTCCTCAGACCATGATTGGCGACATCGATGAAAGGGTAACGCGTTCCAAGTCTTATCATATTTCCCATTTCGCTCATTTTGCTTTCATAGCTTCTTTTGAGCCTCGAGATATTGGACATGCACTATCTAATGCCAATTGGGTTAATGCTATGCATGAGGAGTTAGAGAACTTTGAGCGGAACCAAGTGTGGGTTTTAGTTCTACCTCCACCAGAGTGCCACCCCATAGGTACAAAGTGGGTTTACAAGAACAAGCAGAGTGAGGATGGGGTGGTGGTGAGAAACAAGGTGAGATTAGTGGCTCAGGGTTTTTGCCAAAAAGAGGGAATAGACTATGAAGAAACCTTTGCTCCTGTTGCCCGTCTAGAAGCCATTAGGATTCTTTTAGCATTTGCAGCTTCAAAAGGGTTCAAGCTATATCAAATGGATGTGAAGAGTGCGTTCTTGAATGGGTACATAGAGGAAGAGGTTTATGTGAGGCAACCCCCTGGCTTTGAAAATCCAAAGTACCCCAACCATGTTTTTAAACTCCACAAAGCCTTGTATGGTTTGAAATAAGCCCCAAGAGCCTGGTATGAGCGTTTGAAAGCTTTCTTACTTGATAAGGGTTTTAGGATGGGTTCCGTAGATAAGACTTTGTTCCTCCTCAAGCAAGGCACAGACATCCATTTTGGGTCAGATATACGTGGATGATATAATCTTTGGTGGCTCTTCTCATGCTCTTGTTGCCAAGTTTTCAGATACTATGAGCAGGGAATTTGAGATGAGCATGATGGGTGAATTGACTTTCTTCCTCAGGCTGCAAATCAAGCAAACTCATGAGGGGATGTTCGTGCACTAAGGCAAGTACACCAAGGACATGCTCAAGAAATTTGATATGGGTGAGGCCAAGCCTCTTTCGATGCCCATGTCAACCACGATGGCCCTGGATGAGGACAAGGAGGGAGAAGCCGTGGACCAGAAGGAATACCGAAGCATGATCGGGTCCCTGCTGTACCTAACGGCGACGAGACCAGACATCCAGTTCACAGTGTGCTTGTGCGCGCGCTTTTAGTCTTCGCCGCGCACGTCTCATCGTCAAGCCATCAAGCGGATCCTCAGGTACCTTTGTTTCACACCCAAGTTTGGTCTTTGGTTTTCATCCTCCTCCTCTCTTTCTCTTTGCGGGTATTCTGATGCGGATTATGCTGGTTGTCGTGTTGAGAAAAAGTCCACTTCAGGGACTTGTCAGTTTCTTGGATCTTCTCTTGTGTCTTGGTCTTCTCACAAGCAGTCTAGCGTCGCCCAATCCACCACAGAAGCTAAGTATGTTGCCGCTGCTGCTTGTTGTTCCCAGTTGCTTTGGATGATAGCTACTCTGAGAGACTTTGGGTTAGAGTTTAGGCGAGTGCCTTTGTTTTGTGACAGCACCAGTGTCATAAGTGTAGCCAAAAACTCAGTCCTTCACTCAAAGACAAAGCACATAGAAGTTCGCTTTCACTTCTTGCGTGACCACTATGAGAAAGGTGATATCAATCTGCACCACATTGATACCCAAAACTAGCTCGCAGATATCTTCACCAAACCACTTGACCAAGCCCAGTTTGCTCGCTTGCGAGGGGAGCTTGGAGTTTGTTTCCCTTTTTAGAGGAGGGGAACTTTGGTTGTTGTTTTCTAGTTTTGTTTTTCTTTGTAGTTTAGCCTTTGCTTTTGTTTTTATATCATACTTGCATATCATATCATCATGTATCATATTGCATCCTGAGCTTCATCCTTATAGTAGCTAGATTGACACTATGCTCTTGTTGAGGATGTTATGGATATACATGATGTGCTTTTGGCTTAGGCTCCTTTTGATCAATTGATGAATGTTATGAGCTAAGCTTGTTTTCCAAGCTGTGAACTTGATTAAAACTTGTTGAAACATGAAATGTGTTCACCACTACTTGTGGCACTAGCATGTGTAGAATGTGTCGAGATCTTTTTCTTGCTTCATATATATGCTTAGTTGCTACGACTCATACCTTGAGTTACACACTTGCTTGAGAAACTTGAATTTGTGCTAAAACTTGAAAATCAAACTAAGTGATTTGAAAAGATCGGGATGAGTCTGTACTATCCTATGTCAGAGTATCGAGACAGCTCCAAATTGCACTTATTGGTGAACTTGAGCTCTGTAATGGATACCGAGATCATTGTCTTAAGCTTCTGATTGCCTTTGGCATAGGCTTGACATGGTCGCTAAGTCAGGTTTTGATGGCACAGATAACCTCCCGCACACACTTGTCTGACAAACTTTGGTAATAAGCTACATAACTCCGATAAATTTCAATTGGTATCTAAAATTTGATCAAACCACAAGTTTGTCTCATGACATGATGTGTGAACTTTGTTTGGGGTAGTTCACTTTGCATACATGTGTAGCACAAGGTCGATCTCCTTTCTATCTTTGCTATGTGCTCCTTTGGTGGTGAACCCTTTTTTAAAATTGCTCAAACTTGATCAAACTTGCTTAAATGCCATATTTCGTCTCATTTGGTCACCTTGAGCATTTGCTAGCACTTGTATGTGTTACTATATATACATGACAACATCCACTAGAGCATCCTTTCAATCTACTTGCTATAATCTTGAAGCTTCTACATTCGTGCATTTCTGCATTCATAGCTTGTTTTGAGGGGGAGTTGCAATCCTTGGGCTCTAGCTTGATAAGTGCATGTGTCAACAAGGGGGAGAAGTTTCCACACTCACAATGTCACAAGGGGACACAAGAGGAGAAATATTTAGAAAAGGGGAAGAAACTTCCAATTCCACCTAAAGTTGAGAGATATGCATTCATTTGAGAGAGATTGCACTTGTTCAGGGGGAGTTGCATTTGAGGTGTTTTGCTAGATGTGTTGAGCCTTTGCCTCTTCTGGAGGGTCTAGCAGTTTTTCGGCTTTTCGAGCTTTGCTAGTGGTGTTGAGCCCATTGCCTCTTCTTGAGGGCTAGCTTTGTTTTACTTGGTTGCGTCGAGCCGTTGCCCATGTCTTTGGGGACCAAGTTTTGCTCATTTTCAAATAACCCAGTTCTTGGTTTTTCTTTGGCTTTTGGTCATTTGGGTGAGTTCTTTGTTTTATCTTCTTTTTTTTTCTTTTGCTCAAGCTGTTCGTGTATTGGTGTTGACAATGCACTCATCAAGGGGGAGATTGCGAACACAAGGTTGATAAGTACTCTTATGTGTTCATTTTGTGATGAATGATTGTCAATGTGATCCATGAAGTGGGTTGAGTGGTGACTAACCCTACCATGGCGAAAGCTATGTGTGCGACATGTCTTTTGGCTTGTGTTGTGCAAGTGTGGAGCTCGGATGCGGTGGTCGACGGTGAGGTGAAGGTCAAGGAGGACGTGCCGTGCCGACAGACCGGGAGCGGTGAAGGATGGACGTGAGGCTTGGACCGAGGAACCCAGAGGCCGGGTGACTAGCCGCAGTGGCTGACACTTGGGACATCGACAAGTGCAAGAAGACATGGAGTGACGGTGTTGACCGGGTCAAGACGGCGGACGCGTGAGTCGAGCGAGGCTCAGGAGGACTTGGTGGGCCGGCCGGTCGAGGACGGTGGTGACACGCGTCGGATGGCGGGGGACACGTATGGAGTACGCTACCCACGGACGGTTTGATGGTTTGGGTCTCAAAACCATCGGATGGACGGTTTACGGGTTTGGGCCTCAAAACCCGGGCGGAGGTTCCGAGGAGGGACGAACGGCACGTGGCGGCATCGGGGAGTTCGCGTCGAGGCGAAGCTACCGGTGAGTAGGCGCGGTGGCCGTCGGATCAAGATTACACCGGGTTGGACAACAACGCCCTTGGGCTTAGCGGTTCAACTCATTTGTATCCAGGGGCAAAACTGGGAATGTGTAATAGCCCTGTTAAATAGGATGAGGGAGCCCCCATCTCCCTCACCTCTCCTATTCTCATTTTTTTGTTTCCTGTAGTTTTTCTCCTTCCTTTTAGTGTTCTTACTAGAGAGGTCCAAGAACAAAAATTTGTGCTTGTATTCGTGAGATTTTTGGTGTGGGAATGGAGGCCCGAATCCTCCTCGTGCCCTCTGGGATTCATGTATTTTGACTGTGATTTTTCGTGTTCATGTTGTGCTATTTTTCTCCATTTTCGTTCATAGCCGCGATTTGATATTCCCGGAGTTTGGGTTGGTCCCAAGCGATGATTCTTTGGGGATTTGTTCGTAGCTAGTTCAATTTCACCTGTGCAAAGTTTGGGAACCACTCGTTCTGATTTGGTCGAGTTTTCTTCGATTTCGTGGTCAGCACCCCTTCTCTGGTTGCTCGCTCGGTCTTCTATTTGTGGCTGTTCTGTTCATCTCCTGGAAGCCGAGCACAGGAGCAGGCCAAGCAGCGGCAACGCTACCAGCGCCGTGCGCTCAAGCGCCGAGCGTGCTCAACCGAGCGGCGTTCGTCTCTAAGCCTTGCTATACCGGTTGTCCGTCTGTCGTTCTCCACAGGAAGCGAGCCGTGTACGCAGGTCCATTCTTGCACCGTCAGGTGCTCGCCCTTGGGGCCAAGCAGGGTGCTCGCCACTGCACAGTGAGCTGCCACTTAGCACCGATCCGTGCTCATCCAGAACCCTGCACGCACAACCCAAGAGCAGCAGCAGCGCCGCAATTTTTTTTTCTACTGCATATTGCCTACAGGTTGCATGTTCTGTCCAGCATAGCAGTTTGCTTTTGTGAGTAGTCATTCCAAGCATTTATGACTCATCATTAGAGTATTAATCTAAATTCATTCAGCTTGAATTACTACTCAGGGTTTGCATAGATATCAATTCAGTTTCATCTCTCGGACTCCAGGGACAGTAGGCTGATCCAACCGTAGCTGGCTGGTCCGATTTCTTTCACTGTCGGTCTGAATTTTTAGCCTATGTGCGTTCACTGTTTTATTCCTAGAGTGGTCGATTGATCTCCGTTTCGTGTCCCGTTTGATCTGTTGGTTTCGTGGTGTCCCGTTATGTTCCTAAGGAACATCCATCCACTAGTTGGGTCGATTTGCGTGTTTGGTGGTGATTATTGGGACAGCGGCCAAATATTTCGCGAGAAATTTTACGGCTCCCATTCACCCCCCTCTGGTCGCCGTTTATGGTCCTTCACCTATACCAAATCTACTTTCTGGGTCGTTGATGCCAATTTGGATAATAGCAGCTGTCCCATTCCTGCGAGCAACCAACATCCCTATATAAATGGTTTGCGATCCGAAGGCAGCACCCTGCTGGATCCTGATACAGTAACTTGGGCTGCCTTTGTGAGTTGTTCAGAGATGCTAAGTGATGCTTCTTCCTTGTTCATCAGTTGCTCTAGTGGTATTTACAGGCCTGTCAATTGCCGAAGTATGAAGAATTCCTTTGTTTATGTCTTCATTACCACATTCTTCCCTAGGGTTGGATACATCAAGCCGTCATGTAGATACTTGTCCATGATTCCTTTGGGCAGTTGGCATGTGAAGCGGCCAGATAATGCAAGTTACGAAGATATTGTAAACTTTATGAGGAATGGCTTTTCTGTTAGGTTTCCTTATTATCGCATTGGCACGACATATCATCAGATCATTAACTTATGCCTGAAAGAGGCAAAGGGGTGAGTATGAGCTCTGTGGGCTACTGACTTCTCTGTGTTTTTATTTCCTTTCAAAATTTAATTTTATTGAAGGTGCTCCAGTCCTCACCCCAATTAATTCTGTTTGATGTACTGTGACAAAACCTGCAGTTACTACAACGATAAAATATCTAACTCAAGCATTGTGGATCAGACCTTTGCCACTGTTTTTGGGATCGACCTTCATTTCTTAAGATGTGTAAATAATTACTCCTACCGAACTAAATTATTTTGGGCTGTGGTCGCCGTGATATCTGCTGTAGACATTGTGAAGTTCGTGATAGGTATGAGAGAATTTCATCATTTTAGATCATTAAGGCTGCGTCCTTGCATTCATCTTACTTAATCCTGCAATCTTTTATCTGCAGTATTTGGAATACTATCGAGGTTTGTGTCTTCTCCATTAGCTGTATTGACCTTCCTCGCCTACAAATACTGGAAAACAAGGATATCTATTGATGCAGTCGAGAAGTTTCTCCAAATGCAACATGCTCTTAGCCCAACAAGGTATGCCTATACTGACATCACTGCAATCACAGGACACTTCAGAGAGAAGCTGGGCCAAGGAGGCTATGGATCCGTGTACAAAGGCATGCTTCCAGGTGATGTCAATGTTGCTGTCAAAATGTTGGGCAATTTGTTGTGCAACGGAGACGAATTTATCAGTGAAGTGTCCACCATCGGAAGTATCCACCATGTCAATGTAGTGCGTCTTGTGGGGTTTTGTTCAGAAGAAATGAAGAGGGCGCTCGTCTACGAGTACATGCCTCGTGGATCTCTTGATAAGTACATCTTCTCTTCTGAGCAAAGATTTTCCTGGTATAAGCTCAATGAAATAGCTTTAGGCATTGCCAGAGGAATCTACTACTTGCACCAAGGCTGTGAAATGCAGATTCTGCACTTTGACATCAAACCACACAACATCCTTTTAGACAATAACTTCACTCCTAAAATTGCCGACTTTGGGCTAGCCAAATTGTACCCCAGGGACAACAGGAACTATTGGGCACATAGTGTTAAGATCAATGATTAGTACCTCTGAGTGTGAAACCGTAGATCGGGGTAGTCCCTTCTCGCCTTTCACTGTTGCGACATAGCAGCAGCGTGGACGCCGATGTAGGGGCAGCTCCGGCTCGGTGGCGAGACGGCGGTCCGGTGCAGACCTGCAGGGGAACGACGGCGGTGGCGGGGCACATCCCGTCGCTGGCAGCACGACCTTTGATCGGATTAGGGTTTTCCGTAGGTGGGTGTGGCGGCTCCTTCGAACCTCGTAGCTCGAGCCGTGATCCCCACCTCTCTTTTATTTGTGCTGTGCGACAGGAGCCCACCAACCATATTAGGGTTGGGCTCCCCCGATCAGGGAACAGATACAAGGGCCCAATAGGCCGTTGGGCCTATTGGTGGAGATCAACTAACATTCTCCCCTTTGATCTCATTCCATCTTTCACTTTCATATCATTTACTTTTGTTCATTCCATTACAGATTAGCTCATAGAGCATGTCTCATCGTCACGGTCCATTGTCGATAGACTTAACAGCTACAACTCACTGTTCTGTTCTGAAATAGATACTTATCTTTGAGCCTTCTTTTGTCTAGGAATTTTATAGGCTTTCCCTTAAACCCATGCTAGCTACATGTTCTCTGAACATCATGTTCTCTGAACACGTTGGGTGGTAAGCCTTTTATAAGCGGATCCGCGAGCATCTTTTCTATACTTATATGCTCAAGACTTATGACTTGATCCCGGACTTTATCTTTCACAATATAATACTCTATGTCAATGTGTTTGGCAGCACCACTTAACTTATGTTGTGAGCATCCTGTATTGCCAGATTATAATCGTAGTATAACTTTAGTGGTCTATAGATGTCGTCAACCACCTTCAAACCGGGTATGAACTTCTTTAGTCAGTTCACCTGCCCGTTGCCTCATAACACGCTACAAACTGTCATACGTTGTGGACGATGTAGTGACAGTTTGCTTTGAGTTTTTCCATGAAATAGCTCCCCTTTGCAAGATGATAAAAAATCCACGTCTGGATATATATTCACTCTCACATAATTAAAATCTGAATATCCCACTATGTGGAGTCAATCAGATCTTCTATACGTCATCATGAGGCATTTATCAATTTCAGTGTTCTATTTCAGAATTACTCTAGAATCTGCCAAGTAAAACCCGGTAACAAATGTCAAGCCAGGGCACGTACATACTTGAGCATGCTGCAAGCTTCCGACAGCTGAAACATATGGAACCACTTTCATTTGATTGAGCTCATATTGGTTCCTAGGGCATTTAAAATCCCCATATCTGTTGCCCTTGACTATAGGAGTAGGTGAGGGACTACATTTGTGCATACTGAATTTCTTTAAGATTCTTTCTATGTATGCCTTTTGTAACAATCCTAATACCCATTTTCTTCTATCTCGGTGAATCTCGATCCCTAGAACAAATGAGACTTCACCAAGATCTTTCATATCAAGTTTTGAGGACAAAACTTCTTTGTCTCCTGTAGTAGACTGACATCACTACTAGCAAGTAAGATATCATCCACATACAGGACAAGGAAGATAAACTTCCTATTCTTAAACTTTGCATAGACACAATTGTCCTCTACATTCTCTTTAAAACCCAAAATTCTTTATTGACTGATCAAACTTCAAGTACCACTGTCTTAAAGCTTGCTTTAATCCATAAATGGATTTCTTTAGGCGGCATCACATTCGTTCTTTTCCTTTCATGATAAAACCTTTCGGTTGTGCCATGTAAACATTTTCCTCCAAGTCCCTATTGAGAAATGCCGTCTTTATATTCATATGATGTAATTCTAAAACGTAATGTGCCACTAATGCCATTATGATTCTGAAGGAAACTTTACATGAGATTAGAGAAAAGGTTTCATTGTAATCAATTCTTTCTCTTTGCATAAAGCCTTTTGCCACAAGTCACGTTTTATATCTCTCTATATTCCCTTGAGAGTCAAGTTTTGTTCTGTAGACCCTTTTACAGCCTACTGTTTTGGCTCCTTTAAGAATTATTTCCAAGTCCCAAACTTTATTGGCATTCATTGATTTTATTTCATTTTCCATGGCCTCAAGCCACTTTGATGAATGATCACTTCTCATGGCTTCTTCAAATGAGGTGGGATCATCCTCCATTTGAAATTCCTTAGTGTTGTACACTTCATAATCAGCAGGAATAGCTTATTTACTAACTCTTTGAGACCTTCCAGGGGCCTCCACATTTGGCACATCTTCTGTTTGAGGCTGTTGTTGCTCTCCTTCATGTGTGTCAATAGGTTCTATAGGATCCTAAAGATCAGGTTCCTCATTTTCATTCATTGTTGCCACAGGCGGAATAACAACAGGTGTTGACACCATAGTATCTTGCACTGTTGGTGCAGCGACAGCATGTAGTGAGAAAATTGGCTCATGAATCATTGGAGTGGGCGCATACACCCGCTACACTTCAAGGTCAATTTCTCGAGCTACCATGCTCCCCCTCATCTTTTCATCTTCAAGGAAAACAGTGTGTCTCGTTTTCATAAACTTTGTATGTCACTCTGGACAGTAGAAACGAAAACCTTTTGACTTTTCTTTGTAGCCAATGAAATGGCAACTTACTATTTTGGGATCTAGTTTCCCAATATTTGGGTTAAATACTTTAGTCTCAGCAGGGCTCCCCTACACACTCAAGTGTTTAGTGAGGGTACTCTTTCTGTCCACAACTCATACGGTGTTTTAGGCACCGACTTTCTTGATACTCTATTGAGAATATGAGTGACAGTTTTAACGCCTCCATTCATAGGCTCAACTATAAGGTGGAGTAACTTATCATACTGCCCACCATATCCATCAGGGTACGATTGATTCTTTTAACTACTTTATTCTACTGAGGTTCATCCGGTGTAGAATACTGGGCTACTATGCCATTCTTTTAGGGTATGCCGACCGTAGTACTCCCTCACGGTCAGACCTAACTATCTTCATCTTTAATATCTTAAATTTATCCAATGCTTCTGTTCTTTCTTTGATTGGATAAATTTGACCATAATGGGAGTAATCATTTGTGAATGTTATGAACGAATCATAACCATCCACACTCTTTACAGGAAAGCTGACCATAGATGTCTGTGTGAATAATCTGTAGAATTCCTGCGTTTCGTTTGTCATCATTCTTAATTCTTCTTTACATACTTTCCTTTTATGTATTCCTTGTATTGTTCTTAATCTGAGAGCTCTAATGGAGGAAGATTATCATTCTTAACTTGTCTTTCTATTCTTCCCCTCGAAATATGGCATGAACGATAGTGCCATAATTTCGATAATGCATCGTGGGCTCTCTTATACCATCATTTCCGGATTAATTTTATGTCACCAGCTGTTTTATCAGCTGAGTGGCATATGTCTTTGAAGAGCCAGTGAACTAACTCTTTATTCTATCGAGGTACTCAGTGATCGTGTCACACACTGGGATTAAGCCCACAATTGCAGGTTCAATCATGTTCTTTATCACAGCTAAATATTTTTTGTTGGCAGTGACCCACTTCCTATGCTCAAAACTCAAAAGTCATAGGACATCTTTTGGGATTCAAAATCCCTTTCTTTAGTTGCCCAAGTGGCATCATTCTCTTTTGTCTCTCTCACCGGTGCCACAAACTCAGTGGAACATGGTGAGGTGACTGCCCAATCCACCTTAGACAAGATAAAAACTAGGTCAAAACTTTTCTTAACATAAAATAACATCATTTGCATGCCTTGATTCCAACGTTGGTCAAAATCAAAACATACAATTATTCTTATATACTAATTCTACATCACCGTTGGACAGAAATAAAATTAATGCATAAATCTTTAACATTCACAACTGTTCTTACACACTAATTCTACATCACCATTGGGCAGAAGTAGAATTAATGCATAAATCATTAAAATTAACATCTGTTCTTATACACTAATTCTACATCACCGTTGGGCAGAAGTAGAATTAATGCATAAATCATTAACATTATGATATTGTTATTAACAACGTTGGTTAGAAAATAACAACATCATAATTTTATCAAAACTCTTTTTCTCCAATTAAATACCACATTGGTTCAAAATAATTGAAGAATCAATAATTTCTTTGGCTGTGGAAAAACTCTCTTTTCCTTGAATTTTACCCACAGGGAAAATTGCTTTTTCTATTTTCTTTAATCCATTAATCAATTTCCAGGAAATAAACATTTACTGGAAAAACTTTCTTTTTCTCCAGTTAAATATCATGTCGGTTCAAAATCACTGGAGAATATACTTTTTCTTTAGCGGTGGAAAAAATTTCACTCAATTTCTTGAATTTTACCCACAGGGAAAAATTACTTTTCTATTTTTCTTTTGAGCCAATTTGCATTTTTTAATTTTCTAGAAAAAGAAAAAAATGCAAAACTAGACTCAAACTGTACTGTTTCGGCCCAAAAACCGCAGAAACGGCTCGGCCCCTTTCTTTTCGCGCGCGCAACCCGCACCCAGGCCGCAACCTGGGCCTGGGCCGGCAAAGTCCCTCGTGCCCGCTCGCCCGCCTGGGCCGCGACTTAGCCCATTCAATCTCGGCCATCCATTCATATCCGACGGCCGAGCGCGCATCTCGCTCGTATAAAAGCCGACGCCGCGCGCCCGTGAGCGAAAACCCTAGCTCATTCTTTCGGCTGCTTCCTCTCTCTTCTTCGCCGCTCTCTCCTCTCTCTACCTCAGCGCAGCGAGCACAACGAGCGAGTGAAGGCGACCATGGCACCGCCGCTGGCCCCCCTCAACGGCGTGCGCGCTCCCCAGCGAGTGAGCGCGCCGCCGTCGAGCGGCCTGGCCGTGGCGACCCCTTGGCCGAGCTCGGCAAGCAGCGAGCCCGGCTCGGTCTTCTTCTCCCGCGTCGACGAAGGGTTTTTCCGACGCCCGACGAGGTTTTTTCGTTCCCCTTTCCCTTTCTCCTTTCCCATCCCCTTCTTCTTTTCGATTTGGATCTCGTTTCTCTTTTCCGAACTGGTTAGGGTTTGGATCTTCCCCTTTGGATTTGAGTTGCATTTTCTTTCTTTTCTTTTCGCTTGTTCACCCGAAAAGGGGATCAAGGGTTAGGGTTCGTTTTCTTTTGATTTCTTTTTCTCTTTTGGAGTTTATCCGAATGGCTTTCCCTTTTCCCTTTCTCCATGCGAGTTAGGGTTAGGGTTCGGTTGAACCCGGATTCTTTTCCCTTCTTCCCCTTTCCCCTTCTTTTGGGATTAACCCGATTTGGGATTGGGGTTAAAATTAGGGTTAGTCTTAGGGTTTGACCAAATCCGAATCCACTCTTCTTCTTCTACTACTGTTTCTCTTCCCATTGAAGGCTTTTACGGGTTTAGGGTTCGGCTTGAAGTGCCGATAGCCCTTCCTTTCATCCAGTTAGGGTTAGGCTTGGGGAACCTTTATCTGTTCAGATCCGAAAGGAACTCTTTTCTTTTCTTAGATCCAAATTAGATATGTTCTGTTCTTGGGTTAGGGTTCGGCTTCGTGAGCCGAGGGTCCTATCTCTTCTCTGATCCGAATGAATCTTGTTTTCTCCCCCCCCCCCCCCGCGCTGTGGCGGTGGTGACTGGTAGACAGTGACGTCCGCCACCCTGGTCTCTCTTTCTTTCTTCTTTTACCTGATTAGGGTTAGGGTTACACAGAGGCAACCTAGCTCTGATACCATTGTTAAGATCAATGATTAGTACCTCTGAGTGTGAAACCGTAGATCGGGGTAGTCCCTTCTCGCCTTTCACGGTTGCGGCACAGCAGCAGCGTGGACGTCGGTGTAGGGGCAGCTCCGGCTCAATGGCGAGACGGCGGTCCGGTGTAGACCTGCAGGGGAACGACAGCGGTGGCGGGGCACATCCCGTCGCTGGTAGCACGACCTTTGATCGGATTAGGGTTTTTCGTAGGTGGGTGTGGCGGCTCCTTCAAACCTCGTAGCTCGAGCCGTGATCCCCACCTCTCTTTTATTTGTGCTGTGCGACAGGGACCCACCAACCATATTAGAGTTGGGCTCCCCCGATCAGGGAGCAGATACAAGGGTCCAATAAGCCGTTGGGCCTATTGGTGAAGATCAACTAACACATAGCTCCCGAGATGATATCCCGTAATTTCGGTGTTGTTTCATGCAAGTCAGATGTTTACAGTTTCGGGATGCTATTGCTGGAGATGGCTGGGGGACGAAGGAACTTAGACCAACATGCAGAAAGGAGAAGCCAGACGTACTACCCAGCTTGGGTGTATAATCATCTAACTCGGCAAGAGGTAGGCGAGATTTGCGAAGCTTTTGATATCCATGAGGTGGAGAGGAAGCTGTGCGTTGTTGGGCTATGGTGCATTCAGATGAACTCACATGATCGACCAACGATGAGTGAGGTCATTGGGATGCTTGAAGCTGGCGTTGATGGTCTGCAGATACCTCCCGAGCCATTCTTCTGTGGGGATGAGCAGAATTCTGTAGCTGGTACTTTCCATTTCTCTTCGGAGTTGAGTGCAATCTCAGAGAATGAATGAGGTTACTGATTCCACAAGATGAACTGCCAATGTGCTACAGGTAGCTAGAATCTGAAAATCTGTATTCACGGTTATACTTGGACGATGCTCAATATTTAGTCGATTGCAGTGCTCTGTAATTCGATTATATGCTGTAATGCGGCTGCATCAGGCACCAGTAGTCCAGCAGCTTCGTGCAGTGTTTTCCTAAACGCTAAACGGTAAACAGTTGGTCACCTACCGTTTAGCCATTATTCGGGCAAAACGTCCCATTAAACGGGCTAAACGGTCAATTAAACGGGGTAAACGGGTGATTAAACGGAAATGACGGACCACCGTGTAGCGTTTACACGGTGTTTAAACGGGCTAAACGACCGTTTAGGCGAACAGTGGCTTCGTGGATGACCATGTACTCGTATCATGAATAAAAATTTTGGTGAATTTCATATGCATGCGAATTTGTACTTCCATATGCTGCGATCCTGCCTGCCATCGAAACCGAATTCATAAGTTTTGGGAGGAATCAGAACGGAATTGTGCAGCTTTGCTCTGCTCGAAGTTGATACTAACTATTTGCCCGGCTTTTATGTGATGTCTCCAAATAGGTGTTCTTCTTATAATCATTAATGACTCGATTAATCAAGAATATAGTTTCAATTTTTTGTCTTTCTTTTTTACTATTTGTTCTTCATAATAATTTACGGAAAATCCACATGTTCCTCTTACACAAGTTCATCTTTTTTGTTTTTAACCATTCATTGATACCAGCAACTATCTGATCTCAATAATTTACGGATGGTATTAGTGATCATCGTTGGGGTGCAGTTAGCCGCGTCAGCGATGACCAATTTCTTCTGCTGCCAAAGCAAAGCACTACACCAATCCACTCTGACTATCAGCACCCGTTGGGCGCCCATAGGTTTCAAGCAGGCAGTTCACACAGTCCGACAGCTGGTCCAAAGCTTCACCCCATTTCGTTTTGTCAAAGCCAACCATTGTTGACCAAAAGCATGTTCGGAAAAATACAGCCACCTCCCAAACAATTATTTGCAGGAAACCATTGTAGTGCTTTGCTTTGGCCGCGGAAGACACTGAAGTCAACAAAGGACAATGGATAGAAAGCACAGCCACCTCCGCACCCCATCCACCTCGCCTGTCGCGGCCACGGCATGCACCGCGCCACCACCGGCCCGAGCTTGCAGCCGCCACCGCAGTTTCCCATCCGGAAGGCTGTGGCCGCCACGACCTCAGCAAGGAGATGTTGCACTGAAAGCGCATGTTGCAAGTGTTTCAGATGTTTCAGATTATGTTGCAGGTGTTTCATACGGATGTTGCAAAAGTAGATCCGGATGTTGCATATGTTACAATGGCTATATACATATGTTGGAAGCGTCTGTTTAAAATGTTTCAGCTGTTTCAGAAGTATGTTGTAAGTGTTTTTTCTCCATGTTGCATATGTTTCACACATATGTTGTAAGTGTATGTTCTAAATGTTTTAGCTGTTTCAAACGTATGATGCATCAAGCGTTTCATGTTTCAAAGGTATACTTTTTGGATGGGACGGTCGAAGTCACGTGGCACGCATCCGTAGGCACATGGATTCCAGCGTGCGCGCGCAAAACAGAGCGCCCACGCGGGTCGTCCCCGTGTGCGCGCGGGAAACGAAGGGGCACGGGCGGTCCCTGCGTGCGCGCAGGAAACAAAGCGTGTGACTGAGTGGACGGGGGGCGCGACACAGAGCAGGCACGGACGTCCAGATGGATGTCCGAGAGCTAGCTCTTCCACAATAATAATGGTGTGGTTGGGCGTTGATCGAGCCCGAGGTGACAGATCTCTCACAGTCTAATTGGTTGTGTACCTAACATGGCTGGTTTTACAAGGCAAGGACGAGGAGGACCAAGCCACGCAGCAGGTCTTCCAGCCAATCCACTCCACCCACATTCCTCCACACAAAAGCACACCATGCGTGTGTATCGGAAGCCAACCCATTTAAAGTCCAGCCCATATATCTTTGCTGGGCCGGTCGGGTGTCTCTAGACCCAATGAATTAGACAACGTGTTTTGAACTTTTAGGCTCATATATGAAATGGCTTGGTCAATTTTCTAAATTTGTTCTCCAAGTCCTCGACTATTTGAATAGAAATCACTCTCTATTTCTTTTCACCCTTCAATAGTTTACCTTGTACGTACTTTGGAGAGCTAGCCTCGCTCTTTATCTTTGGCTAGCGAGAAACTAGGAATAAAAAACAATAATATTTAGAGATCTAATTGAAGAAGTTGTCGGATTTTTTTCACTAAAATCTCTGCTCCTATGAAGACGGAATGATTCATGGAGTTGCTCTTAGCAATTGGTACTGTTTTTGTATCCTTACTACAATACTCGATTTTTGTAGGTTATGCTTGAAAATCGGAATGCCATGCAAGTTGGAGGATGAAAAATAGATTTTGCTACTATAAATTCAGTTCATGGTAAAATCAGTCTCCACTATTTTTTCTTGAACGCAAAAATTCAGTCAGCATATCTTGATTGTTTGGTTCATTGGCAAATAATAATTGTAAAAGTTTGCTTCAAAAAAGTTACTACGTTGGAAAAACGGGAAAAAGATTACATAAAAGAACGGGATATAAGACCGGAAAAATTTATTTTATTTCAAATAAATCTATTTGGCACTTGCAATTACATAAGTGCAAAGGGAGTATCCATGAGTGATCCATCTGTAAGAGGAACAAACGCTAGAGAAATTTTGCAGTAGAACGGGAACTGCGAAGCACTCTCTAATCTGAAATCATAATGACGGAGAAGAGAAGTTTGCAGTACACCGAGTTTCTTTACTGGGTTTTCAGTTTTTGGGGAAGATAGTTTCGGTTGAGCAACACAACAAACACTGTCGAGATGCCACACCGGTTCGGCGGTTCGTCTAGCTTTTCACCAGAAACAAGGTTTCTGCATAGAAACAGGAGATACTCGCAAATCTAGCTTTTTATAAAAGCAGGGTTTACCTCTGTCAAAAATAAAATACTCGCAAATCTTAAAATGACGATGTTTATACTGAATCGCGGTACCATTGTTCAGCTAGAGGCCTAGAGCAACTACAATAGGTCGACTTTTTGTTGTGAAAAATTTGGCGCCCTGTTCGTTTGTCTTATAAGTCGTATTTTTTCAGCCAACGAGTAGTGTTTTTCTTTCACAATAAATTAGCGAATAGTACTTTTAGCCATGTCTTTTCAGCCAAGCGAACAGTACGATTACTATAGCATGTTGCCATGTTGGACAGTAGGCTTGGTGTGCATCAGGTAATTAACAAGTGCAAAACACATCCATGTTGCCACAGGACCCAACAGTGGAGAAGATAAAAACTCTGTTTCGAGCTTGAAAAACACAAGGACGGTTTTTTTTTTTTGAAACGAAGAAAAAACACAAGGACGTTGAGATGCCACACCGTTTGGACTAGTTTTTTTTTCGAAAGGACGGTAAAAGCTTTGCCGCGGATTTTATTAGACGATATAAAGAGAAAAAGAGCAAATACAACTCCCTATTTACACCCAGCGTCCCCTGCTAATCAAAACGGAAACCAGTAAAACTATAGAAAAAACAACTATACAGGTAAAAAAAAACTTAGACTAGGGACACTCCGAAAACAAGAACCCTGGCCCAACTGAAGAAAAGGTCTACTGCTAGTTCGTCGTGTTATGAATTGGAGCCGTCGTCAAAGAAAACTGACTTATATCATCTTTGCACAAACTTGTGACTTGTCTTGGGCTCAAACTTTTTTGTTGAAAAGTTCGCCTATTCCTCTCTTTCCAGATATTCCACCAAAAATAGATTATGATCCCGTCGAAGCACCGTCTTTGATTTTTGTCAACTTTTCTCCTACATCTTCGCCAGTAATTATGAAGCGACCCGGTTGTGTTTATGGAGCTTAGGTCAGTTAAACTGAACCATATCTTGATCAACTCCCACACTTCCTTAGTGAAAGGGCAATCTTTACACAGGTGCGTTGGTGTCTCTTGATCATTTGTACATAGTTTACAAATGGGGTCATCTGTCCATCCTCGCTTTGTCAAGTTATTTGCGGTCAAAATTTTTTTGTGCATTAGTGTCCATGCGAAGAATCTACATTTCGGTTCCGTCTTGGCCTTCCAAATTGGCATAATTCTGAGCTTGGAAAAGGTCCCCTGGAACTGAATTTCATAAGCGCTTTTTGTTGTGTACTCTCCACTCTCTGTCCAACGCCATCTTATATCGTCTTCCATATTGTTGGTCAACTGCGTATCCTTGATGGCCTCCCAAAGGTCGGCAAATTCAGATACCTGTGCATGTGAATTCGGAGGATATATGTGGTCAATCCATCTGTTATTTTCTAGAGCCTTCTGCACTGAAATCTTCTTCCTGTGCGTCTTCTGAAACAAGCTAGGCGCGATTGTTTTTGCTGAAGCGCCGTTAATCCATGACGAAGTCCAGAACAAAGCTGTTTTTCCATTGCCAATATTTACTACAGTCGATGCATTGAAAAGCTCATGATCGTTCTTGTCGCATGGGACTTCCAGGTTTGTCCATGCTCTTTCCTTTTGTTTCCACTTGAACCATAGCCATCTCAACCTCAAAGCTCTTGTGAATCTCTCTAAATCCATGATACCAATCCCCCCCCTTTTCCTTTGGGAGGCATGTGGTGGGCCAGTTTATAAGTGAATGTCCCCCGGTAACGTTTTCTGGAGTTTCACCGCGCCAAAGGAAACTGCGGCGTAATCTGTCAATCCTTTTGAGCACCCCTTTCTGCGCCTGGAAAACTGTGAAGTGGTAGATTGGAATGGAGGAAAGAACTATTTTTACTAATGTTTCCCTTCCAGAGGTTGACAATAATTTTCCTTTCCATCCCGGCAGCCTGGCTCCTATCTTATCTACTAGCGGCTGGAATTCAATTTTCCTTAGCTTCCTTGTGTGAAGTGGTAGCCCCAGATATTTTCCTGGAAAAGTTCCAATTTTCCCAGGGAAATTCTGGATGAGTGAAGGTATTAAGTTAGGCTCTACCCTTATCGAAAAGATCTTTGTTTTTTCCATGTTAATTTTTAGCCCCGAGCATTCTCCGAAGAACTTTAGTATTTTTTGAACATTCTTCAACTCTGTAACGTTCGGGTTTGCAAATATGGCTGCATCGTCCGCATACAAAGAGCATCGAAAGTTTGCGGCTTTGGGCAAAACCGGGTGTAGAATACCCCGCTGAGCTGCATGTTCGATGATACGTTGTAACGGGTCTATGGCGATGATGAACAATAAAGGTGACAATGGATCGCCCTGCCTGAGACCTCTCGCATGGGGAATATTTTGAGTCGGTCTACCATTAACAAGAATTTTGGATGATGAAGTGCCGAGGATTGCTGATACCCAGTTGCGCCACTTCCTGCTAAAACCGAGTGCTTTAAGCACCTCAAGGAGATAGGGCCATTCTATTGAGTCGAAAGCTTTCGAAATATCCAATTTGATAAACAAAGCTGGCTTCTTTTTCTTGTGTAGGAGCTGGATGACCCTCTGTACATAAATGAAATTATCGTGAATACACCTTTTCATGATGAAAGCATTTTGGGCATGCGACACCAACTCATTCACGTGTGGTGCCAATCTGTTCGCCAGCATCTTAGTGATGATTTTAACCATGCTGTTGATGAGACTTATTGGTCTATAATCATTTAAAGTCCTTGCATCTTGTTTTTTCGACAGCAATACAATATTGGCCTCGTTGAACAAACTCATCTTAGCAGTTCTGTGGTTATAGAAACCAAGTATTGCTGCGTAAAGATCGTCTTTGATTATTTCCCAGCATTTTTTATAGAAAACTCCAATGAAGCCGTCCGGGCCCGGAGCCTTTTCCGGTGGTAATTCCCTGATTGTGTTGAGCAATTCCTCTTCTGTGAATGGCGTGTCTAAATCATCAAGGTTGTGCGGGGAATAGCCCAGCTGCTCCCAATTGATAGCCCGACCTCTCGGCATTCTACTACCAACGGCATTGGAAAAGAACTCTAGTGCAGCTTTAGATAGAAGCTGAATGAGGACTCCTGCTGGAGGTTGGCGCCGGAGGCGACATGCCGTCCACTCTCCCACCCATGTACACCGATACTGTAAGTTCAGCAGAGCGTAAGCTGATGTCTGGCATTTTCCCGGAAAGAATTCCTTTGGGAAAAAAAATGGTTGCTAATTTTCAGATAGCTACACAACTCTTATAATTTCATAAACGGAGACACTGATAAACTGCATATGCTTCGGTACCCAAAAAATGGCAAGGACAGTAGTGATGCTGAATACTGATATTACATCACTCTTTCTGATGACTACACAACTCTTTCTAATGATGTACTGAATACTGATATTACATCACTCTTAAATCTCATAAATGGAGACACTGATGTACAGAGTGCAACTGAAAACTGTATATGCTTCGGTACCCAAAAAAATGGCAAGGAACCAAGGACAGTAGTGATGCTGCAAAGCAAAGCGTGATCAAGCCAAATATACCAGGCAATAAAACGGAGACTGTGTTGTTACCTCCTGTGAGGAAGCCGGTGAGCATGACGGCAAGGACGGCGACAGACATCAGTACCGCGAGCAGCTTATGGCTGAGGAACGAGCACCAGCACCTCTGCTGCTTCATCTCCTATCTGAGCTGTGAGCCCTGTAGAGCGATTCTCCTATCCTCTTCCACAAGAGAGCGGCTCATGTACATGTACTATATCAGGTAAGTACATGCGCCAAGTGGGCTAGCAGCCTAGCAGTTTCACTTCTGCTGAGGCCTCTGATCTTTGCTCCGAGCCCGTTGTGCAGTATGTACTGAGTATGTAACTAAGCCCAAGATAGCAGTGGTTTGGCTGATTGGTGCTTGGAAAATCTGACTAGCTGCCTCAGCTCCTGGGATCCCGTGAGCATCTTGGTTTACATAGACACTGCACGTGTGGCACATTCATGACAGTATTGCACCGAATCCAGATTCAGAGTTGCGTGTCGCTCTGCTGTAACATCTGCCAGTTTCACAGAGCACACTTATGTTATCGAATCTCACTACGGTTCAACTTGGTTAAACCTGACACGACAGGTTCACAACGTTACAGAGGAGGCAGAATTGTTAAAAGTACTCTGGCTTACTATTTCTAGATTTAATAACGATGGACCACGAACCCATTTTGATTCATGCTGTCGGCCTGTCGCACTGCTTTATTTTATTGTGGCGGTATATTCTGAAGACCGAGGAGATTAACTGATTAAGGGTCCATCATGAATGTGTTGACAAATGGGATGCGATATTCTGTTCCAAAATTTGAGTGATGGTACCGAGTTATCTTCTATGATACATACTTGTTCTGATATTTGAGTGATATAGATGATACTTACCAGGGCCCCTTTTTGTTTCTACAGCGTCCATACATCCTTGGATAACAGAGTTTAAGAGGAACCTCCTCTACCCAAACATTTTCTCAAAAAAAGAGTATTATGCCTAATCTTCTGTGTCCCTTGCTAGAATTGTGAAGCCTTGACCCCTTTACTTAGGCCAAAAGGTCTACTCCCTCCAGGTTTCTAAAAGAAGTTGTTTTGGACCTTCTTCTCTCACCCTTCAGTCTTATATCCTCACATTCTATGTTAGCGTGGATTACTCTTTTAAACCTTAAACTTGTTTCCGGATAGAATGTATAGATTTGATGATTATACCTGTATGGTTTGTTCAATAGCCTATTAGGCTTCATCTCAATGAATATAGTGACAACACAATATCATAGCCGGATGCAATAACATTCCGGTGGTGAAGAAGGTCATCAACGCCAGATCAAACTAATGGCGGTGAACTAACAGTGATCACCACTGGCTTAATGCATGACCCAACATTGATCAATTGCTCATCACTGCCGGATAGAACCACTGACCGGTGGTGATCAAACACTAGTCACTGTTTAATCATGCTATAAACCGACAACGATTATAGGATCAACAACGTTGGTTCAAACTTCGAACCGACGGTGACTTTGCCGTTATCACAACCGGATAGAATGGCGAACCGGCGGTGATAGCAGATTACCACCGCCGATTTTGAACCGGCAGGGATATTCAAGACTATCGCGATCGACATATCACTGCCGAGGGGCAAAACCGATGGCGATGGGGGTTTTCGAACAGGCAGTGATGACATTTCTGTATTAGTGAGTGGGTACGTCGAATTGGGATGGCCAAGTTCTTTTTTAGAGAAGAAAATTTTAATTAGCTTCTATTCACCCCTCCTCTCTTAGTCACCGTTGTAGTCTTCACAAACAAATAGGCTCTCTTCGGATCTTGAAGTGTCAAGGTTTTCTACCGCTGATGATTTCCATGACCACAACGCTAAAGCTATAGACATCAGCCTTTTCTGTAATTTGTGATGTTAACCACTCAGGAGCTAAATATCCAGGTGTGCCTCTCATTCTTGTGATCACTTGGCTCTTATCCCGATCGATAAGCTTGCATAGTCCAAAATCTGAAAGTTTGGCATTGAAGTTTTTGTCTAAGAAAATATTTTGGGGTTTGACATCGAGATGAGCAATCCTCATTGTGCACTCCTCATGAAGATAAGAGAGACCCTTAGCTATGTGAGTAACAATCTTGCGTCTTGTTTGCCAATCCAGAGGAGCATCATTGTCACATCGATTGTAGATCCACTTGTCCAAGGATCCTTTGGGCATATATTCATAGACCAGAAGCCTATGTGATTTCTCTGCACAAAATCCAATCAGCCTCACCAGATTGATATGATGAATGTTGCCGATTGTGTGAACCTCCGCTAAAAATTCTCTCTTTCCCTGACCAGCTCCATCCAAACGTTTAACCACGATTCTTTCCTCCCCATATTGCCCTTCGAAAACAGACCCAAACCCCCCTTCCCCAAGCTTATCTCTGAATTGATTGGTTGCCTCATGTAGCTGCTGAAATGTGAACCTGGTCGGCGTTCCTAGTAGCTGTCCAAACTCTTCATCCCCTTCTTCCTTCTCCTGACGTCGTCGTGTTCTTAGTTTATATGAGAAGAAAGTGATTAATATGACGACTACAGTCAAACCACCTATGGAGCCTAGAACCATAGCCAATACTCCTTTTCTTCGAAAGGATGAGGAGTTCGTGTGTTGGCTCAGTTGCAATAGTTGCAGGGGGATTTGCAGCTGATGGCTCAATACCAATAGGTGTAGTTGGATTTGAATCAGGTGGGAAAGCCAAAGCTGACATGTTCATCGAGGGGCAGAAGACAACCATCAGCCTCTTCGGCTGGGCTTATACGATCGTAACTGTAATAGTATTTTTCTCTCACGCCAAACCAGCCAGCAGTAAATAATCCACGATCGTTTACGACGAAACGAACAGGCTGTGGTACCTGTTGGACAATTGAATCAATGTTTTCAGGTCGTTGATCGAACCTGGTCGCCATGGGACCGACCAAGAGACTAATCACGATTAATCGTCGACCAGGCCAATTAGTTGACCCTGGTCGTCCATGTATATCAGCACGCACGCGCGCGCGCGCACACACACACACACACATATATATATATAAGGCTGGCCATAGAATAACTTATTCTATAGCCACCTTGATTTACGATAATGTTTGTACCAATTTACGATAACATGAATATGCATTTACGATACTCGTGTTACTACAACTCACGGTGATATTTACCATAATGTTATAGTAAATCATTTAGTAAGGAGTTACTGTAGCCTCATAAATTAGTATAGTAACTATCGTAACTCAAAGTGGCCACAGAATAAGTTATTCTATGACCAGCTGCAGAACAGTGGTTCTCTCTCTCTCTCTATATATATATATATACACACACACACACAATAAAAGCAAGCATCAAGACTTCATTAGTGTTTAGCTAGTGACACTAATGCAGTCTTGATCTTGACGCACCTGAACAGCAGCACTGGTGCCGTAGCAAAATAACTAACATTTAGCAGACCATAGCAGCCACACAGCCAGCATATTACATAACCAAATTAGTTCAGTATAAATAAGCTAAAGTGTTCAACACAAAGTCACAAACATTGATATTCAATAGTCCCATATGTCCACCTAGTTAAACACGCCCAAAAACAGAGTAACCAAACTGGTCGTCCCTATCCGAGTCAGACATCGACTAATCGGACGACCAGCTTTCTGGTCGAGCTAATCGAGTCGGTCCTCCTAATCGAATATCAGACACCGATCAGAACGACTAATCGCGATTAATCGGACGACCCGAAAACATTGAATTGAATACACTGGTACTATCATCCTTCGGGTTGCTGTACGCATCTGGGCAAATCCGCTTGAAAAACTTAGAATAGTTGGTGGGTCCACAAGTGTTGCTGCTGTTCCCTGTGCAGCAGTAGACGTCCTGCTTGAACACCGTGCACGCGTTGTTGCACCCTTCTGGCGCCTCTAGCTCACTTGGTCACTGTGACGTGATGTCAGTTGCAGAGCATGGCCCCCTGCTGCACCCTTTGCCTCCCTGGCTGTTGGTTGGCACCGGCAGGAAGTCCATGGGCACGTTGAAGCCGTCGACAGACAAGGGAGATGTCAAAGAAATCTGTACCTCCTCCAATGGAGAACTCGGCAAGAGTACGGGGTGGCTGACCATTGCCTGTGCAGGCCACAACGCCGCCACAGTCTCCTGTCTGGCACGACCCATTACCGGCGCTGTCGAATGAGCAGCCCGTGCGTGGCCACACTCTCCCGGTAGTGGTGCCGTCTGACATGTCGAGGTTCCAGGACTCCCCAGAGTTGAGCTGCATACCGCCGCCTGGCACAGCAGCTGGTCATATGGTGTAGGAGCATTGCTTTCTGATGCTGAAGGTGATGGCGTTGCTGACTGGTAGTAGTAGGAAGATAGGCAGGAGGTGGAGAGTCCTGGAAGAACTCAGAACTGTCATCTTAAGTTATGGTTGCTTGCATTGAGCTACTTGGATTGCATTTTGGGTTGTAGCATGCTTCCTGTGGCAGAGCGGAAGCAAAAGAAAAAAAATGTAAGGAGATAGGGTAAACAAGTATAGTTGAAGGTTTGCGGTGTTGAATCTTTCAGCGGCGTACAGCGAACCACGTAGCACACTGGACTGGAGAAATAGAAGATGCCATTGGAAACAGTTTGACAAGGCTGGAACTTGCATGTTCAACTTGTTTACTTGTTTCATCATCAATCATAGATACACAAAACTACTTGACCTGCAAATTGTTGAGTAATATTTGTTTCTCAGCAGATCATGTAACTGTTTCAATCCTAAACTGCTGCTCTAATCCTTTCAAAGACTATTCAGATGACCTGCGGCTCAAGGCATGCCAGTGTTTGCCAGCTACTATTCAGCTATGTGCCAAGAAGTCTCATTCATGCGATTGGGACGTAGATTTCTGTTGTTGGGTTTTCCTCAGAAATTGGGTTTTCCTCAGAGCGGTAGGTATTATCATCTAGCTAGAAAGAATGTTTCCTTTTTTGAGAGAGAAAGAGAGAGAGAGATGTTCATCCAGAAAGTTTTCTATACCGACATGTATTGCACAGAGATGTGTCTTTTTAATTCAGCAATGCAGCTCCAGACTCTGATGTTGCTTCGATCCATTTGATCTTGTGTCACGCCAGATGCTTGTGATTGTGAGTTTTTTTTTTTTCTGTTGTGGCCAGGACCATTTTGTGCGCATAAATCGATCACCATACTGCATCGCAGCGTCGCCGCAGCACGTGGGCATCTCTGAACTTTACATTTTTCTTTAATCAAGCATGGAACTGTGTACCGCGACAAACAGCCTGAGAGCCTCTTGATTTTGTGGTGGCCATTGCAGTTACAGTAGACTGTCGGGCTGAGATCCTAACGCTCAGGTTTTCCTAGGAACAGAGGAGATGCATGAATGCATGATAGTACTGTACATGCTCAATTCCTGGCCGGAGATCGATGGTTGGGGCCTTTTGGTTTCTGCTAAACAGCTGCTAAGATAATCACATTATACTGCCTCCTGTTGATTTTTGTTTCCAAGCATTACCTGGCGAGCAAACGAAAGAACTCATCTCACTAGCTGCACTGTAAAAATATTTGTGCTGCACTGTTGCAGGCTTGCATCCTTCCAGTTCGTAGTCGGCCCACTCTGGTGGGCTGCAATATAGGCCATCCTTGTATTTGACTTATGGGCCGAGCCCTACTGATTAGAAGCTGGTCCGCCTCCCTAAAGCCCACGTCAAATGTAGTGTACTGTAGCCCAGACTGATCTGAGAGGGAGGAGATGTCTCTGCATCCCCTCCCACCACCGGTGCTCCGGCCGCTTCGGCGGCGGCGATCTGCCCAATGGCTTCGCCTTGCTAGCGGACCGCTGTCATTTCTCGCATGTTCGCCCATGGCACGCCATCCGTCCTCACCGGCCATTATAGAGGGGTCAGTGCATCCATCACCGCCTTCGAGCTCCGGGCATCGGTAAAGGTGAGTCGCCTCCCTGAACATTAATCTGTCTGCATTTCTCGAGCAAGGAGGGGTGGCTACCGACAGCTTGTTCATTAGGCAGGAGCTCTTCGTTGAGGACCACCAATCCGTCTCGATGCTCACAATTGGAGATAAATCGTAACTCGTAAGAGCATTAATCTGTCTGCATTTCAAACTAAAGCTTTAACTTCTAGGAGTACCTTACCAAGTTACCAGCTACTGATTTTATGCAATGTCCTGCTAATGTCATTACATATTCATTAACATGGTTAAACCAGAAATCTGAATGTATACAATCCAGTGGTTACAGGGAGAAAAGGGTATGATACGAAAAATATGATAGACACAAGGCATCACTGATACATGTCGATAACTGAATAACTGATAGACACAAACATCAGAATGATTATGCTGTGGGGTCTAGCTTTTGCTTCATGCCTGCTGTCCAAAGGATGAAACAAATGGTTTAGGGGGCATCTTTAGGGTCTGCAAGCTATCTGTCAGCATGTTCACCACTTTTGTCATGGACGGGCGATTAGCTGGGTTCCACTGAATGCACCAAAGCGCTACAATACCAGCTTTCTCATTATATCTTTCTCTCCTTGTGTCATTTCCCTGGTCAGTTCCAGTTCTTGCCCGGTGACTATTTTCTCATATATCCACTCAGGAATGTAAATATCGCTTTGGTTCTCGGTCTCTGGGTGCACGCTCCTCCTCCTTCCACTCATCATTTCCAGTACCACCATGCCAAAGCTGTAAACGTCTGACTTGTATGATACTGTCCCAAAGTTCCGAGAATATAGTTCTGGTGCAATGTAGCCCATTGTGCCTCTTGCTGCAGTCAGCGTGACAATGCTTTGATCCCTTGCACACAGCTTCGCGAGTCCAAAATCTGAAATCTTTGGCTTAAAATTGTAGTCTAGTAAAATGTTGGAAGGCTTGATGTCGAAATGGAGGATGCGCTGATTGCAACCTTGGTGCAGGTACTCGATTCCTCTGGCAATTCCTGTTGCTATTTCTAGCATCTTATTAGGTGTTAAATGTTCTCGGACACTAGAATCAAATTCTTGTGAGAGTATATATTTCTCCAGTGATGCATTAGGCATAAATTCGTAAATTAGAGCACGTCTTGATCTTTCAGAGCAGAAACCTAGAAGCCGAACGACATTGGCATGGTGGATCGTTCCAATGGTTGCAACTTCGTTGATGAATTCTTCTCCTTCTCCCTTTGAGTGTTCCAGCATTTTGACTGCCACAGGCACTCCGTTTGGTAGCTCACCTTTGTATACGCATCCAAATCCACCTTGTCCGAGTACGTTGTTGAACCGCTTTGTTATCTTTTTCACTTCAGAGAACGTGTATCTTGTTGGTTTTGATGTGCTGTAACTGTTTAGGAACATTTCGACTTTCAAGTGTATTCCTTCATCATTCTTCGATTTTAGAGCAAGATATAATGCGGCAGCCACCATAATTGAAAGAACTAGAAGCGTGGTTGCTGATGATGTTGCTGAACAAACAAAATGAAGGAAATCAAGTAGTCAGATATAAATTCATTACCCATTAAAGTTGTAAGCAGCAAAAGAACTCCACGACCTTCAAATTCCATACCTGCGATGACTTTGACATGTGACCCTGCAGGCATGAAAAAAAAAGGTTTCTCTCAAAATCTTACTAAAGTCACAGACAAATCGCTGATGAGGGGAACTCGCCTCCAGGGATTAAAATAATGTTAAGCACATGTCTGAACAATATAACTTCAACACTCTTTTGATATGTGTAAGTTGAGGACATAATTTTTCAATCTAGCATGTGGGTGTATCTTGTGAAAGAGCCAATTCTGTGTTTTTGCATTGTGGTGGCCTTTTGGAAAATTCTTTTCTACCACTAACTATGCACAAATATTAAATCAGCAATAACCAAATTTCAGGGAAATAGCAGCACCATTTTACTTGAGTTAGTAAAAGTGCTATGTCACAAAATTATATCTTGCGGCAAAGTGCAACAGTGCCAACTTGCTGAAAGAACAAAGAATGAAATGGAATAGGAAATTGTCTATTACTGAGGCAATTTATATATGTTTTTTCATGCCAAATCACTAAAAAGTAAACCGTAATGTACTGTTCCAGATAAGTTCTTAGTTGCATGAGCCATTTAGAAACTTACTGTGATTCTTACAGAATGCTTGCCTAGTTTCTGAGCGAAATCCACATTGCCTCCCTCCAATTTCGCAGTCTTGGCAAACATTAGTAATATTAGGAACTGACCACTGGAACGTCATCTCACCAAATGCAATGAATCCTTTCGCAGTTTCATTTAGGCCCACGATACTTTGATTGTTAAAAGGGTAAGGTATCCAGATGTCATTTGAAAGAACCATGCAATCCAATGGAAGAACATCCATAGACTCGAAAGAAGACACCAAGTACGGAAACTGGCTCGTGTTGCTAAGGCAATATATGGGGCCAGCAAAAATGAACTGATCAGTCGGTCTGACCTCTGTTGAACAACTCACTACGGTTGCCATATCAGATCCATAAGGTCTATACACATCAGTTGATAAGTTGGTGTACATTATCTTTCGAAGAGGGCACTTGGAGGCTTCAAGTGGGATAACACCAATAATACCATACCTGTACTCGATGGCAGTCACCTTGCATAGACCAAGATTTGGGTGAACTAGGATGGTATCTGCTTGCTCAGAACACAGTAGCTCCATGCCAGGTGCACCACATGATGGAGGGCTGGTTTGAAGGCGGAATGGAAACCGAATCTCTGGTCCACCTTCACTGCACCTGGATGGTGAGCAAATTTGGAAGAACTTTTCATCGCTGCTTTCTTTGGCCACCACGATTCCATTGTTGAGAACTGAGAATAGCAGAGCTGCAGCTAAAATATTAGACATTTTAGTCTGGTAGAAGAAAGAAAGGAGCCAATAGCGAAAGATATGAGGCTGCACCTATAGAACTAAGTAGGTGCCATGGCTAAGGAGGATTTATTATGTGGAGCCCACACAATGGTGAATGTTGGAAGAATTCTAATTCTGCGGCTTCATAAAGTGGAATTTCTTGGATACTGGAAGAGTCCTGAACCACAAGTTAAATCTTGTCCTTATCAGTATAGCTGTCAGACTGGACAATGGAGTTGATTTGTCCACTTGGGTGGAAATTTCCTTTACCTGCCCCCATATCTCAGATAACTAACCTTCTCCTTGACCATTATATCAACTCTTATTGGATGTTGCATCTATGGTGCTCTCATGGCAAACTCCAGTGCATTTCTTTCTGCTGCCGGCAAATTCATGGCCATCTTTTCTCTGGTTTCTGTTCTAATAAATTCTGCTGCGGCAGATGATCCAGAGAAGCTCAGGTGCCCTTCTTTCTCCTGTGGGCATCTAAAAAATATCCATTCTCCTTTTCGTCTACAAGGTGATCCCCCTGGATGCGGCTTTCAATCATACGAGCTAGTTTGTAGTGATAGCAAGGCTACGATTCAAATCAGCACAGGAAGATACTTGGTGACTAATATCTCCTACACTGACTCAATTTTCTGGGTTGTTGATGAGAATTTGGATAACAGCAGCTGTCCTATTCCGGAGAGGAATCAACATCCATATAGATATGGTTTACAAGCAGAAGGCACCACGCTGTTATACCCTGATGCTATTACATGGGCTGCCTTTGTGAGCTGTTCACAGCTGATAAGAAGTGTTGTTTCCTTGTCAACCTCTTGCTGTGGTGTCAATTACAGGCCTGTCACGTGCAGGAGCATGAAGAGTTTTTTTGTTTATGTCTTGACTACTTCTGAAACTTGGGTTCAAAACATTCAGCCTTCATGTAGATTCTTGTCCATGATTCCTTTGGGCAGTTGGCATGTGAGGGCACCAAGTAATGCAAGTTTTGAAGATGTTGTAAAATTTATGAGGAAGGGATTTGCTGTTAGGTTTCCTATGCAAAATGAAGACTGGACATACCATTGGGTCATCAATACATGCCTGTATGATTCAATGAGGTGAGTCAAAGCTCTGTAGATTGGAGACTTTAATACAATTCTGTTTTATTTCAGATTTTAACCGTATATGAAAGGTGATCATCATAACTTGCAGCTATTTCGACACTGAAATATCTAGTTCAAGCATCCTGAACCGGACTTCTGCCATTGCTGGGATCGGCCTGCATTTCTTAAGATGTGTAAATGATTACTCCTACCGAACTAAATTATTTTGGGCTGCAGTCACCATAATATCTGCTATAGACACTGCTAAGTTCATAATAGGTACGAGATAATTGCATATACTAGATCATTAAGGCTGTGTTCTTGCGTCCATCTAACTTAAGTCTGCAATCATTTCCATGCAGGATTCGCAATACTATCAAGGTTTGTATTTGCACCATTAGCTGTATTGACCTTTCTCGCCTACAAATACTGGAAAACAAGGATATCTATTGATGCAGTCGAGAAGTTTCTTCAAATGCAACAAGCTCTTAACCCAACAAGGTATGCCTATACTGAGATCACTGCAATTACAGGGCACTTCAGAGAGAAGCTGGGCCAAGGAGGCTATGGGTCTGTGTATAAAGGCACGCTTCCAGGTGATGTCCATGTTGCTGTCAAAATGTTGGGCAATTCGTTGTGCAATGGAGACGAATTTATCAGTGAGGTGTCCACCATCGGAAGTATTCACCATGTCAATATAGTCCGTCTCGTGGGGTTTTGCTCAGAAGAAATGAGGAGGGCGCTCGTCTATGAGTACATGCCTCGTGGATCTCTTGATAAGTACATCTTCTCATCTGAGCAAAGATTTTCCTGGGATAAGCTCAATGAAATAGCTTTAGGCATTGCCAGAGGAATAAACTACTTGCACCAAGGATGTGAAATGCAGATACTGCACTTTGACATCAAACCACACAACATCCTTTTAGACAATAACTTCACTCCTAAAATTGCCGACTTCGGGCTAGCCAAATTGTACCCCAGGGACAACAGCTTTGTGCCGGTGAGCGCTGCACGGGGAACTATTGGGTACATAGCTCCGGAGATGATATCCCGTAATTTTGGTGTTGTTTCATGCAAGTCAGATGTTTACAGCTTTGGGATGCTATTGCTGGAGATGGCTGGGGGACGAAGGAACTCAGACCAACATGCAGAAAGGAGAAGCCAGACGTACTACCCAGCTTGGGTGTATAATCATCTAACTCGGCAAGAGGTAGGCGAGATTTGCGAAGCTTTTGATATCCATGAGGTGGAGAGGAAGCTGTGCGTTGTTGGGCTATGGTGCATTCAGATGAACTCACATGATCGACCAACGATGAGTGAGGTCATTGGGATGCTTGAAGCTGGCGTTGATGGTCTGCAGATACCTCCCGAGCCATTCTTCTGTGGGGATGAGCAGAATTCTGTAGCTGGTACTTTCCATTTCTCTTCGGAGTTGAGTGCAATCTCGGAGAATGAATGAGGTTACTGATTCCACAAGATGAACTGCCAATGTGCTACAGGTAGCTAGAATCTGAAAATCTGTATTCACGGTTGTACTTGGACGATGCTCAATATTTAGTCGATTGCAGTGCTCTGTAATTCGATTATATGCTGTAATGCGGCTGCATCAGGCACCAGCAGTCCAGCAGCTTCGTGGATGACCATGTACTCGTATCATGAATAAAAATTTTGGTGAATTTCATATGCATGCGAATTTGTACTTCCATATGCTGCGATCCTGCCTGCCATCGAAACCGAATTCATAACGGAATTGTGCAGCTTTGCTCTGCTCGAAGTTGATACTCACTATTTGCCCGGCTTTTATGTGATGTCTCCAAATAGGTGTTCTTCTTATAATCATTAATGACTCGATTAATCAAGAATATAGTTTCAATTTTTTGTCTTTCTTTTTTACTATTTGTTCTTCATAATAATTTACGGAAAATCCACATGTTCCTCTTACACAAGTTCATCTTTTTTGTTTTTAACCATTCATTGATACCAGCAACTATCTGATCTCAATAATTTACGGATGGTATTAGTGATCATCGTTGGGGTGCAGTTAGCCGCGTCAGCGATGACCAATTTCTTCTGCTGCCAAAGCAAAGCACTACACCAATCCACTCTGACTATCAGCACCCGTTGGGCGCCCATAGGTTTCAAAGTTCACACAGTCCGACAGCTGGTCCAAAGCTTCACCCCATTTCGTTTTGTCAAAGCCAACCATTGTTGACCAAAAGCATGTTCGGAAAAATACAGCCACCTCCCAAACAATTATTTGCAGGAAACCATTGTAGTGCTTTGCTTTGGCCGCAGAAGACACTGAAGTCAACAAAGGACAATGGATAGAAAGCACAGCCACCTCCGCACCCCATCCACCTCGCCCGTCACGGCCACGGCATGCACCGCGCCACCACCGGCCCGAGCTTGCAGCCGCTACCGCAGTTTCCCATCCGGAAGGCTGTGGCCGCCACGACCTCAGCAAGGAGATGTTGCACTGAAAGCGCATGTTGCAAATGTATGTTGCAAGTGTTTCAGATGTTTCAGATTATGTTGCAGGTGTTTCATACGGATGTTGCAAAAGTAGATCCGGATGTTGCATATGTTGCAATGGCTATATACATATGTTGGAAGCGTCTGCTTAAAATGTTTCAGCTGTTTCAGAAGTATGTTGCAAGTGTTTTTTCTCCATGTTGCATATGTTTCACACATATGTTGCAAGTGTATGTTCTAAATGTTTCAGCTGTTTCAGACGTATGATGCATCAAGCGTTTCATGTTTCAAAGGTATACTTTTTGGATGGGACGGTCGAAGTCACGTGGCACGCATCCGTAGGCACATGGATTCCAGCGTGCGCGCGCAAAACAGAGCCCGCGCTGGCGGTCCCCGTGTGCGCGCGGGAAACGAAGGGGCACGGGCGGTCCCTGCGTGCGCGCAGGAAACAAAGCGTGTGACTGAGTGGACGGGGGGCGCGACACAGAGCAGGCACGGACGTCCGGATGGATGTCCGAGAGCTAGCTCTTCCACAATAATAATGGTGTGGTTGGGCGTTGATCGAGCCCGAGGTGACAGATCTCTCACAGTCTAACTGGTTGTGTACCTAACATGGCTGGTTTTACAAGGCAAGGACGAGGAGGACCAAGCCACGCAGCAGGTCTTCCAGCCAATCCACTCCACCCACATTCCTCCACACAAAAGCACACCATGCGTGTGTATCGGAAGCCAACCCATTTAAAGTCCAGCCCATATATCTTTGCTGGTCCGGTCGGGTGTCTCTAGACCCAATGAATTAGACAGCGTGTTTTGAACTTTTAGGCTCATATATGAAATGGCCTAGTCAATTTTCTAAATTTGTTCTCCAAGTCCTCGACTATTTGAATAGAAATCACTCTCTATTTCTTTTCACCCTTCAATAGTTTACCTTGTACGTACTTTGGAGAGCTAGCCTCGCTCTTTATCTTTGGCTAGCGAGAAACTAGGAATACAAAACAATAATATTTAGAGATCTAATTGAAGAAGTTGTCGGATTTTTTTTCACTAAAATCTCTGCTCCTATGAAGACGGAATGATTCATGGAGTTGCTCTTAGCAATTGGTACTGTTTTTGTATCCTTACTACAATACTCGATTTTTGTAGGTTATGCTTGAAAATCGGAATGTCATGCAAGTTGGAGGATGAAAAATAGATTTTGCTACTATAAATTCAGTTCATGGTAAAATCAGTCTCCACTATTTTTTCTTGAACGCAAAAATTCAGTCAGCATATCTTGATTGTTTGGTTCATTGGCAAATAATAATTGTAAAAGTTTGCTTCAAAAAAGTTACTACGTTGGAAAAACGGGAAAAAGATTACATAAAAGAACGGGATATAAGACCGGAAAAAAATATTTTATTTCAAATAAATCTATTTGGCACTTGCAATTACATAAGTGCAAAGGGAGTATCCATGAGTGATCCATCTGTAAGAGGAACAAACGCTAGAGAAATTTTGCAGTAGAACGGGAACTGCGAAGCACTCTCTAATCTGAAATCATAATGACGGAGAAGAGAAGTTTGCAGTACACCGAGTTTCTTTACTGGGTTTTCAGTTTTTGGGGAAGATAGTTTCGGTTGAGCAACACAACAAACACTGTCGAGATGCCACACCGGTTCGGCGGTTCGTCTAGCTTTTCACCCGAAACAAGGTTTCTGCATAGAAACAGGAGATACTCGCAAATCTAGCTTTCTATAAAAGCAGGGTTTACCTCTGTTAAAAATAAAATACTCGCAAATCTTAAAATGACGATGTTTAAACTGAATCGCGGTACCATTGTTCAGCTAGAGGCCTAGAGCAACTACAATAGGTCGACTTTTTGTTGTGAAAAAATTGGCGCCCTGTTCGTTTGTCTTATAAGCCGTACTTTTTCAGCCAACGAGCAGTGTTTTTCTCTCACAATAAATCGGCGAACGGTACTTTTAGCCATATCTTTTCAGCCAAGCGAACAGTACGATTACTATAGCATGTTGCCATGTTGGACAGTAGGCTTGGTGTGCATCAGGTAATTAACAAGTGCAAAACACATCCATGTTGCCACAGGACCCAACAGTGGAGAAGATAAAAACTCTGTTTCGAGCTTGAAAAACACAAGGACGTTTTTTTTTTGAAACGAAGAAAAAACACAAGGACGTTGAGATGCCACACCGTTTGGACTAGTTATTGTCTGGAAAAATAGAAGCTGAATGAGGACTCCCGCTGGAGGTTGGCGCCGGAGGCGACATGCCGTCCACTCTCCCACCCATGTACACCGATACTGTAAGTTCAGCAGAGCGTAAGCTGATGTCTGGCATTTTCCCGGAAAGAATTCCTTTGGGAAAAAAAATGGTTGCTACTTTTCAGATAGCTACACAACTCTTATAATTTCATAAACGGAGACACTGATAAACTGCATATGCTTCGGTACCCAAAAAATGGCAAGGACAGTAGTGATGCTGAATACTGATATTACATCACTCTTTCTGATGACTACACAACTCTTTCTAATGATGTACTGAATACTGATATTACATCACTCTTAAATCTCATAAATGGACAGTAGTGATGCTGCAAAGCAAAGCGTGATCAAGCCAAATATACCAGGCAATAAAACGGAGACTGTGTTGTTACCTCCTGTGAGGAAGCCGGTGAGCATGACGGCAAGGACGGCGACAGACATCAGTACCGCGAGCAGCTTATGGCTGAGGAACGAGCACCAGCACCTCTGCTGCTTCATCTCCTATCTGAGCTGTGAGCCCTGTAGAGCGATTCTCCTATCCTCTTCCACAAGAGAGCGGCTCATGTACATGTACTATATCAGGTAAGTACATGCGCCAAGTGGGCTAGCAGCCTAGCAGTTTCACTTCTGCTGAGGCCTCTGATCTTTGCTCCGAGCCCGTTGTGCAGTATGTACTGAGTATGTAACTAAGCCCAAGATAGCAGTGGTTTGACTGATTGGTGCTTGGAAATCTGACTAGCTGCCTCAGCTCCTGGGATCCCGTGAGCATCTTGGTTTACATAGACATTGCACGTGTGGCACATTCATGACAGTATTGCACCGAATCCAGATTCAGAGTTGCGTGTCGCTCTGCTGTAACATCTGCCAGTTTCACAGAGCACACTTATGTTATCGAATCTCACTACGGTTCAACTTGGTTAAACCTGACACGACAGGTTCACAACGTTACAGAGGAGGCAGAATTGTTAGAAGTACTCTGGCTTACTATTTCTAGATTTAATAACGATGGACCACGAACCCATTTTGATTCATGCTGTCGGCCTGTCGCACTGCTTTATTTTATTGTGGCGGTGTATTCTGAAGACCGAGGAGATTAACTGATTAAGGGTCCATCATGAATGTGTTGACAAATGGGATGCGATATTCTGTTCCAAAATTTGAGTGATGGTACCGAGTTATCTTCTATGATACATACTTGTTCTGATATTTGAGTGATATAGATGATACTTACCAGGGCCCCTTTTTGTTTCTACAGCGTCCATACATCCTTGGATAACTGAGTTTAAGAGGAACCTCCTCTACCCAAACATTTTCTCAAAAAAAAGAGTATTATGCCTAATCTTCTGTGTCCCTTGCTAGAATTGTGAAGCCTTGACCCCTTTACTTAGGCCAAAAGGTCTACTCCCTCCAGGTTTCTAAAAGAAGTTGTTTTGGACCTTCTTCTCTCACCCTTCAGTCTTATATCCTCACATTCTATGTTAGCGTGGATTACTCTTTTAAACCTTAAACTTGTTTCCGGATAGAATGTATAGATTTGATGATTATACCTGTATGGTTTGTTCAATAGCCTATTAGGCTTCATCTCAATGAATATAGTGACAACACAATATCATAGCCGGATGCAATAACATTCCGGTGGTGAAGAAGGTCATCAACGCCAGATCAAACTAATGGCGGTGAACTAACAGTGATCACCACTGGCTTAATGCATGACCCAACATTGATCAATTGCTCATCACTGCCGGATAGAACCACTGACCGGTGGTGATCAAACGCTAGTCACTGTTTAATCATGCTATAAACCGACAACGATTATAGGATCAACAACGTTGGTTCAAACTTCGAACCGACGGTGACTTTGCCGTTATCACAACCGGATAGAATGGCGAACCGGCGGTGATAGTAGATTACCACCGCCGATTTTGAACCGGCAGGGATATTCAAGACTATCGCGATCGACATATCACTGCCGAGGGGCAAAACCGATGGCGATGGGGGTTTTCGAACAGGCAGTGATGACATTTCTGTATTAGTGAGTGGGTACGTCGAATTGGGATGGCCAAGTTCTTTTTTAGAGAAGAAAATTTTAATTAGCTTCTATTCACCCCTCCTCTCTCTAGTCACCGTTGTAGTCTTCACAAACAAATAGGCTCTCTAGCATATCTATGGGCCTTGTTTAGGGCCCGTTTGGATCCTCTGGATTCCGTATAGAAAAAACCCACAATCCTACATTCTCATCCAAACGGTCTAAATTGTGTAGGGATTTTAACTCACAGATTTTTAGAATCTCGAAATCCAATTTGGGATTCTTTTATCCGGATTCTCAAAATCTCTTAGGATCCAAATGACACCTTAGGGATTATTTTATCCGGATTCTCAAAATCTCTTAGGATCCAAATGACACCTTAGGTGCATTGGACTTTCAGCTCTGAGTGTTATGTGAAATAATAGTTTTTAATTGTGCTACTAATAGAATCTTGAGTGCAAGCGTGAACAAGAAGGATGGATCCTTCTAGAACATACCTTCGGCCTTATTTGATTGCACGCTAATCTATCTCAATGCCACAATATATATGGATTAAGGTAAATTAAAGTACAACCAAATTCTTCAAAATATCATTTGCCGGTGTCGATGTAGTTAAAAGGATAGCGTTAATTATATAACCATAGGGCCTGATTGGCTACTGTTGCATCGATGCTACTACAATAATATGCGAGATGGTCGCAACCACTTTTTTCCCTCTCACATATCATTGTAGCAGCAGTGCTGCAACGCATAGCCGAACAGGCTGATAAGTGTCACATAACTCACATACTTGATGCTCGTGAGAACATTAATGTATATGTTTTCATCACTTATTACTTATTTCTATTGGTCTAGAACCGACCGTGATAAACTTGGTTGTAAAGTACGGATTGTTTACATTTTATTTACCGCGAGATCAAATTCAACAAAAAAAACAGAAGAAGATACAACACGGTGGCATGACACTAATGTGGGAATAAGCTAGATTATCGATGGGCATGGACGTCGTTTGCAGCAGCTAATAATTCGTGTCCGTGGTGAGGCGGCGGCGATGGGCGTTCGCCGGGGTGGAAGGGTACGTGTGCAGATGGAGGCGGAGGTGACGGCACCGTCCTCGACCCTGCACACGCATTTATATCATAAGTGAAATAATACAGAACATGCAAATCGCACAAGCATAGTTTGTGAAGTTAGAGTAGTCTCAACCCATAAACTAAGATGGTTTTTGTGACTATTACTTAGAGTGTCAATTAAGCAAAATGGTAATGTGGTATTAGAATTAAAGAAGGGAGAAGAAAATAGTTTTTTTTTTAAAAAGAACTATGTTTACACAAGGAACAAGATAGGAAGAGATGTGATAGATTGGTGATAGGAGAAAGAATATAGGCAGTTAGATAAAAATGTTCTGAACAAACCATCTATTAACAACATGGTTTCTTTATGTAGTGGGCCTGTTCGGCTACACTATGTTTACTGTAGCATGAACTAGAAATAGTATTATGAGACGTAGGTACCTGCTTGCACAGGCTCAACGTGGATAGCGAAAAGGACCAGTGCAGCTGCGAAGATCAGCGAGCACGCGACCAGAGATGGCGCTTTCTTCATTTCTGTCGATGTGTCTCTCAACTCGCTCGCAACTTAATAAATGTAATAGTAAGCTCGTGGTCTGTGGATGAATGAATCCATATTGTTGTGAGAATCCTGCCTCTTAATTTATACTAGCTCGCAGTCGCAACCGGGGCAGGGAAGCGAGTTTTCTCAGGGCCCACAGCTTGCTAGCAAGTGTGCAACCAAAGTCCAAGCTCAACGGGTCGTGCGTCTGCAGAGTTTCGTTACGCATGACGCGTGCCAATGCCATAGCTTTTCTTTTCCGGTGAGTGGGAATGGCCGAATGGTTGACTTGACGTCGTCGGACCGGCGACGACGAGCTTCAGTGCCCGAGGGGAAAAATGTGCAGCTACACAGCACCCTGTCACTTTCTTGGAGAAAACCGGCCGTGTGGGAGAAAGCGGTTGCAACGACGACGACGACGACCGGCTAAGGCGGCGCGATGGCGCGGAGCGAAGGCCAAGGCGACGGCCCGTCGCCTGCGAGGAGAGAAGTCCGCGGTCGATTGGAACAAGCAATATCCCGGTCCCGGCCCATCCGTGGAAAACTTGAGCTTGGGCCGACGATATCGGACTATCAATGTGGGCGACCGTAACATTTGTGAACACTCAGAACAACAGCAACCTCCTTTTTGGTTTTATATTGCTCCTCTTTTCTCTTTGTTTTTGTTTGGCTTTGGGCATGCATGTTCACGGTTCACCACATTGCATCATCATAAAAGCTGGGCATCACAAGATCAGAACATTGACAGAGAACCCAAGACGAGCGTCTGAAAGAAAGAGGGTGTGGGAAAGACTGATGAACGGCAATTAAGCTGATACTAGAAAAGACGTCTTAGCCTCTGGCAAAGCCGAAAGAGGTAGTGGATTAACTGCAGCATCCATCGTACTAGTGGAGTACATCATCGGATGATAGCACAAGGTGATGAATATATAGGGACCGGGTCATCACATCGCTAATCACTGACGGCGTTCCTACCAGCTCCACCCGATCTTCCGGTGGGGCGGCGCAACTGGCGGCGGCAGGGGAGCACCGGGGTGTACTACGTCAAAATTAATTTGTAAGTGCCAGCCCTATTTTACTATAGGGGCGGTTGGTGATTAAGCCGCTCCTATAGTGGGCTGCCAGAAACTTCGTGTTGGCCAGCAAACCAGCCGCCCTTACAAATGCCTCAGTAAGGGCGGCTTAACCGCCTCTACAAATCAAGCCATTTGTAAGGATGGCTGGTAACACCAGTCGCCCTTACTAATCCATTTTTAGAGGCGGCTGGATCACCAGCCGCCCATACAAATGATGGTTGTATAAGTGGCTACAGCCACATTCTTCCTCCTCGAGTCACTCACTCCAACTCGCAAAAATAGGTTGGGAGGCCTTGGGCTCCTCCCAAAAAATTGCTCTACTAAGGGGGGAGGTTTTTTTCTCAATTCCTTTGGTGGGGAGCTTGTAGAAGGTAAGAAAATACTATTCCAACCCTTTAATTGAAGTTTTCAAATTAGAGTTTTGTTTTCTCTCTCTTCCATGGTGCTTGAGTTTTGTGTGGAGCAAATTAGAGCTTAGTTTTGAAGCTATTAGTGTAGATTAGTTAGACAAATGAGCTCACACCCTTTATTAGTTGCTCTTGCACGATTTTTGTGGAGATTACACCCTAGTTTCATGTATGGAGAAGCTTGATCTATTTCTTGATCTAGGGTTTTTTTTATTTTGTAATTTATGTTTTATGAAATTGGAATGGGGTTGACATGAAAAGTAGTGGGTAAAATAATAATTGTTGCTAATTGTTCTCTTTGAAATCATATATTTTTTAGCATTTAATATATATATTCTCTTTATAAATATTTATGTATTAGTAGGCAATTAATTAGTTATACTCTACCATGGATTTTTACAAATATTCTTCAGTTTTAATGGTTTGTTAGTGAGTAAATTAGAGCTTTGCTTTCTCTCTCTTTCATGGTGCTTGAGCTTTGTATATAGAGCTAATTAGACCCTAGTTTCGTGTATATTTCATGTAGATCTATTTCTAGATCTAGGTATCTTTTCCATTTTGTAATTTATGTTTCATGAAATTGGAACGGAGTATATAGACAATTACTCTCAAGTAGTTATTTATTAATATGATTTGTTTCATGTATTTTCTTTTATTGTTTTGTTTTCAAAAGATGGATTACAGGAACAGTTGGATGTATGGTTGGTCAAGGGTCGATGAAGGTTTCCATGAAGAGGTGGACAAATTTATTGAAGTCGCAGAGAAGCATGCATCAAAGGTCTAGATAATCTAGAGACCCTGAGGTATCTACACCAATACACAAACGAGCTTGATGAAGAAATGGGATATGTCTATGGCAATGAACAAGGTGGTCACTTTGGCAATGAACAAGGTGCTGATGATGCTGGTGGTGCCGCCGCTGATGGCGGAGCACGTGAGGGGGATGAAGATGATGGTGACTATTTGGAGGACATGATTCGGGCCATTGGACCAGAAATTTTACTTCAGAAGAAAGGCCATTGCAACAGAAAGTGAAGAATTTGAAGCCACGTTTGAAGCAATGGATATATGCGAGGAGTATGGATTCCTCCGACCTGAAGTTTGCTGAGCCGGAGACCGAACATGCAGTATCAAGGATACTAAAATATGCTGAAGACATGGAGAAGGGCACATTCACTCCTTCCAGAAAGAGGGATGAGCTGAGCCTTGGCTTGGGAAACCCCAAGCACACAGGCCGCACCAGGGGGCTAGGGAAGCGGACAACCTGGGACAAAGGATTCAAAGAGGATAGCCACATGTACAAGAAACATGGTAGAGACCGAGAGTCCAATCTTGAGGTCCAAGTGAAAGCTCTAATTGCGAAGGTGTTTTCTGAGCAAGGTTTGGCTACGGAGCCACGGACGCTAATGGAGCCACCGGGACAACTGGCTATAATTGGTAGCCCTCCGGATGTTCCCAGCAGCCAAGGTTCCACTACAACCGGAACTGCTGTCGATCGCATACGGGAGCCAGCTAGTTGCACCTTATTGGTTCCCATGGGCAGGGGTAACACGATGGTTGAGGTGGCAACGGGTGTGGCACATCCGCCGGGAGGCCAATGGCACAGTCGCCCAATCCCGCAGGACTACACTAGGGTCAAGGTGCATACCGTGAAGCCTAACTTCATGACGTGGGAGATAGAACACCCAACTCCTGAGGGGCTTGTTCATCTTGGAGAAGTCACGAAGCAGTTCATCCTCTGGCACAAAAAAGACATTGTATTGAATGTTTCTTTGCCAACTCCGAGTGATGTACATCTGGAGCGAGCTGTTGAGGATAGGGAGGTATATTCATCGGCCCATGGCGACCACATGCCTAAGGTGGCACATTCTTCCCCGACTCCTAGGGACCACGTGCCTGACAAGCCATAGACTTCTCCAGCTCGTCGTACCGAGCAAGGGCATGATGAGACGATGCCACAACATTCTCCAACTTGTCATATCGAGCAAGGGCATGATGTGATGCTGCAGCCTAGTCCAACCGAGCAAGGGCCTAGTCCAACCGAGCAAGGACCTAAACAAGGACTGCCTTTTGAAAAAGATGATGAGGGCACGCCTCAATCGGAGGCCCGAAAGAAGTTTCCCTACCATATTAGGCCAATGTTTGTTCCGATGAAAGACGTCTCGTTGATTGACAAGTGGTTTACTCGTGATTAGTACAAGCCTGACAACTAAGTTAAAGACCTCCACGCGCGTGCTTCTGAGCCGCCCGACACTAGCAAACTCCACCAACAAGCAAAGAAGTATCCAAGTGTTGAGGACATCAAGTGGACAGAGGATTGCCCGAAAAAATATGAAAGAGGCAAGCGCTTCCTACCAAACCGAATTATGCAGCGCATGCCAATTGGAATGAGAAAGTTCCATGATTGGTACTTGCGTGCTCACTTGACGAGACTAAACGATATACGAGCATGGTTCCCTGAAGGCACATTTGGAGGCGCAGATGTGAGGCTATTATTTGACTTCAAAGACATGTAGGCATGCTTTCACCTCGGAATGATGGAAATGAATCTAGTTCGTGTGTGCTGCCTGTAAGTCCTTGCCCTCTCATTAAGATATGAATGAAATATTTGGATTTTGTTGTAACTAACCCACATCGTGATTTGTAGAATGCAAACTAATATTGTGAAGAAGATGTCAAGTGTAAGAGCCGGGTATATAGACCCTTGGTGGATATCATCAATAAATTTTGACTACCCCAAGTACTGGAAACTTGATTGCGAAGAACTAGCTGCCGGAGTGACCGTTGAGGAGAAAGAGGCCATCCGCAAAGATAAGATGTACAAAGAGAGCCTTAAGGTTGCGGCATGGATTGCCTGATTTCTTAAGAATCTCCAGCATAACAAAATGGTATGGTTACCATACCACTTTGGGTAAGTTCGACTCTATACTTAAATAAAGCATTGTTCTATATATTTAGTTCGATGCAAAAGAGCTTATTTGTTTCTTCAATGATTAAATCCATGCAGGAACCATTGGATTCTTATAGGGATCAATGTTGGGATGAGCATGGCGGTTGTCTATGATTCAGCAGATTATGTGCTAGAGACATACAAGGACTTCATAGCAATTGTGAAGACGTATACATATTGACAATAATCCTCATTAACTTATATATGTTTGTATATATACTTGTAAACTTCGCTTTTTGATACTAACAAGTTGCATTTGCTAAAACTATTCGAACAGGGCATTCAGGCACTATGTCGATTATCATAAAGGAAGGCATGATCCAGTAAGAAAAAACAAGTTGGCTATCAAAACTCTATGTCCGGTACGTGTAACTTACATCGCTACACTTCATTACGTGGTTTGTCAATAGCTAGCATTACTTAACTTTTCCATATGCGAAACACAGTGTCTCAAGCAGAGGTCTGGGAGTCTACATTGTGGATATTACGTATGTTGTTTGATGAGTAACACTAGTGCATACAGGAGACACCCAGAACTGGTAAGTTTGTCACTTTCTTCGCTCGTAGTATGAAAACTTAGCTTATGTTATGAAATACTGTACATAAACTTTGTTCTCTTGTAGTGGAAAGAAGAGAGAGGCCAGCGAAGGGACATATACAACGATGATGAACTCTTAGAGCTTGTCGGCGACCTTTGTGGCTTCATCGTTGACGAGGTTATTTCTTCCAGAGGCCTTTACCATGATCCAAAATCCGACTTAGGTAGCAATCCTATGTACCAACATCTTCGTGAGACACACAGGCTATCTCTAGGCCATTGATAACAAAGCCACCTGGTTTGGATTTGTCGAACTATTTGAATTTGTGAATTATAGCTATGTAATGATGGACTTTGTGAATTGGACTTGGGAAACTTTTGAATTATGGACTGTAATGATGGTTTATATCGTGCTCGTGTGTTTGTGGATGCATATATATATATATGTGGTGGTCAGATTTGAATTTGAATTTAAATGATATATTACATGCTGTGGTCAGATTTGGATTCGAATTTGAATTTTTTTTGCTGGAAAATCAACTGTAGGGGCAGTTCTTGATTGAACCGCCCCTACAGATACATACTGTGAGGGCGACTGCTTGTGTAGCGGCCCTTACTAATGCTATTTGTAAGGACGGCTGTGTCACCAACCGCCCTTACAAATACCGTACCATTTGTAAGGGTGGCTGAGAACACCAGCCGCCCTTACAAATGGTATTTGTAAGGACGGTTTAGCCAGCCGCCCCTACAGTGGCTGATTTGTAAAAGCCACCTGGCAGGGGCGGCTGGGCCAACCGCCCTTACAGAGCCTTTTAAGCCGCCCCTACAAATCCTTGCTGTAGTAGTGGTGTCTGCACTCGGGCTCAGGGTCGGGGCACATGTGGTGCACAGTGCCTCCTCGAGGTGCTGGCGGCGCCCAGCGATCATGCCCCGTGTGGCTGAGCACCTGCATGGTGCGCATATATATGGTCTCCATCATCAACATTCAACAACAGAGATTCTTAATGAAATTGCATTAAGTACTACTCCTAATTAGACATGCCATACGTACATACACACAACATACATTGGACCTCCGAGCAGTCGACGACGACGTAACAAGAAGAGACGATGACAGCCAGGATCATCGTTATCACATACATGAAGCGAAGACAAGAACACCTCTTCCTCGTCATGGTGTGGTCAGTGGTGGTGTATGAGTATCAGTAGAGCGCAAGGATGGATATGCTGGCAACCCCTCCTGTTCAGTTTGCCTTGGTCTGTCTTCTACTGACCTATAGTCGTCTCTTATATATACTACTGATCACTTGGGCTGACAACTATTAGATAAAAAAAAGAATCCTAGTACATTTAAACATACAGAGTAATAGTACACTAAACTTCAGTCTAGCTTAAACTATCCAAGGTTAGTACGTTGCTTGCATTTTGCTACCTGCTAGCCGTTGATCTTGACCTATTAGACCTTAATAACAATGCCTTAATTGGCCCTATCCGGATGGCCTTCTTTCGTTCAGTATATTATTGAGTCAATTCCCTCAATGCCATTGAAAATTATAGGGCTTCCCTAATAGCCATCAAAATTTTCAGGTTCCCGTTACTGCCATCAAATGAAAATTTCATTTCCCTCATCAGTTATGTGGCTGTTAGATTCCATGCAGAAATGACGATTTTACCCTCCGAGTCACGAGACAATAGCCAAGGTGGTCCAAGGGCACCCGCACACAACTTCCCAGGCGCTCCTAGGGGCACCTGCCCGTGACCTTCCAGGCGCGGGGTTGAGCCAGCGCCGGCCCGTGGCCCCCTAGGCGCAGAGCTCGGCCGCCGCCGGCGGCCCGTAGCCTCCCCTCGATGCTCTTTTGCCGCCCTGGCTCTCGGCCGCAACACTAGTCCGCCGCCTTCCAGCCGCAGATCTCGGCCTCCGGCGGCCCGCCGCCTGCCAGCCACCATCGTCTGGCAGCAAGGGTTTGGCGTGCTCATGATTCAGAGGGACGAGAAGTCGAGGAGGGTTCATGTGATTTAGACGGACGCGGAGGGTTTGAGAAAAGAATAAGTCTAACGGTGGGCCCATATTGTCAGTATCTAAAGGGCATATCAGGTATTGAAGTTTGACGGACCTCACTTGCCTGGTGTGGATCCAAATTTGTCAGTGACATAGGTTTAACTGAGAAACGATGGAATGGCAGTGAAGGAAATGGAAATTTTATTTGATGGTAGTGAAGGAAACTCAAAAATTTTGATGGCTTTGAGGGAATCCCTGTAATTTTCAATGGCATCGAGGGAAGTACAGTACTTCAGTAAACGTAGGAAGCAAGCTGCGAGCCAGGACCAGTCAAACACTCAAACCTAATTGTCAAACTTTTGAGAACCAACTACCCAAAAAATAAACTCTGCAATATGTACTACGTACTATACTATAGATGCATCTGTCTGCTACGCGACATGAGTGCATCCAGCGTGGTAAGTATCCCTAAATATATTTAGGTCGTTTTTGCTTCTCGAGAAACAACTTTGATTAAATATATATTTAAAAATATTAATATTTAAGGTATATAATTAGTATCATTAGAAAGATCTTTGAATCTAGTTTTTAATAAATTTATTCGAAGATATAAATGTTGCATATATTTTTCTACAAATCGAGTCAAACTTGTGACACGTATACCAACGGCGACAGTTATTTAGGGACGGATGGAGTATGATTATATTCACCCCACTAAACTTTTTTCTAAAAAAACTTTTGAGTCAGACCAAAACGCGTATATATACATCTGTGGACCGTGACGTGTTCTTTAGTTTCATTTTTTTCAACTCGCGTTCCAAGGGACAAGTCGTCTCGCCTGTTCATTACAAAATTGTGACACAGTTGAAAAAGTCTAGGCAAGAACTCGTCTCCAGTGCAACAATTGGGACGGGTACGTGGTAGTGGAACACCGAACACACGCGGAACCGAGAAAGAATTTCTTATTGCTACGAGCCTACGACGCCCGCCGGCCGCCGCCAAGCGCTTCAACGCTCTGCTCAGTCTCAGCGAGGCCTGCGGCCAGCTCCGGCGCCGGATGGTGGACACCGTCGCCGACATGTACGCCTGGTGGCCAACTACACAATACACGGTACGCTAATTTTTCAGCCAACCACACAATGAACAGGTGTGGGTATTTATTAATTTGTTTCTTGTTTTAGTAACCACCTATTAATTATCTACGTCTCTAGCATTATTTAAATTAGATTGTCATCCTTAGTGATGGTGCCAAAAATGTTTGTTGGTAATGTTTATCATTTTATTTAACTAGAAAAAAATATAAGGATATGAATGAAAATGATTCTGCAAGCGGACAGATAATTATATCATTGTAGCATTTTACCTAAGAGTACTTCAGGTATCATTATTTATATTTACCACAGGGAAGGTGTAGCTTTGGACATGTATTGATAACTTATAACATTGATGGATAAATAAACCATAACAATCTCTCTACTCATAACAGGGGTAAGTCACAAGATAAAAGCTATATACGATAAGCATTGATCAAGTTCATAATAATGATAAATAAATCTCTCAGAGCACTCCTATCTATAGCATTAGCATGGTCAGGTTAGAATATTAGAGGAATAATTCTTAAGTCATTCTTAATTACAAGTCAAAGCATACGTTGATTAGTGTAATTACACTTAGTAGTCACTGCTAAGATAGTAGTCACTGCTAAGATCACCACTGAATCCACACATAAGGGGCATTACTTCGGGAAGTTCGAGAACAGAGCTTTCCCTTCCTTTGCAACCGGGCTCTACTTCTATGACCTATATTCGGGGAGTAGACTACAAAGGACTCAACGGTAGTGTCACACCCGTGATCTACCACACGACCTGGAATATAGAGTGTATTCGTAGGTAAATAACATCTAAGCACCATGCTTACATGATCTCTACCACCCACCCTGTGATCATTGGGGTGAGCGCTATACGAACTTATGCATCAACACAATGATAAACTAACTATACTAAGCATATAATCAAAGTAGACGATGAACATTACAACCTTGAACATGAATAAGATGAATACTATATTGTCTTGACAATTGTACCAAAGCATATAAAAATAATGGAGATACAACGAGAGAGGGGTACAAGAATCATACCAAACCTAGCTCTAGACGATGTTAGGAATCCAAGCGAAGATCTGCTTGCCTCTCTCTAGACCTAGCCTAACTAGCTATGCCCTAGAAACTAGAGGAGCTCTGAAGAGATTATGGTTTCTGGCTCTGGATAACTTGATCTCAAATGACTTGATGCCTCCAGGGGGCTGGGGTCTGTTTATATAGCCCAGGGGGTGCAATGTGAGCCTTTGGATCAAACCGACTTGAAGGACGGCGTAGATGTAATCCTAGGAGACGGTGGAGGAAGCTTTTGAAAGCTGACAGGCAGGGGCCACCTGCCAGACCAGGTGGCACCATGGTGGGGCTGGCCGGCCCCACCTGGTAGCCTCTCGGGGTCTGCCTCGGGGGTTGCCTCCTATAGTCCTCTGGAACCTTCTGGAGCAGTTTTCATCGCGGTTAAGTTTAGTTCTTTTTCACGTTTTGATCCCTCTTTCCGGTTTTCTGAAATAACCCTGCGGAAAATACAGATTCACCAAAAATTATGGAAATTATTAGTTTAAACCCCTAAGTTTTTATTGGTGATCCATTTTAAGCATTTATTCAAGTTATGTTGACGGTTTATGATGAACAATAACTACTGTTAACAAGCTCCCCCAAGCTTAACCTTTGCTAGTCCCTTAGAAAAGCTAAACTTAGCAAATTTAGATTAGGAGTTGCTTCTATGCTTTCACGCCTCAAAAGTACACATGCGTTCAAACAAAAATTCTCCTCCGGATTAGAATAAACCGATCTGACTTTCAAACTTACCCATATTACCTTTAACCATGGAGCTTCTTAGCCTTCTTGGAAGATGTGACGTCCAATGGAGATAGGAATGACATGTCTCCCTGGATCACCTTTATTGTCGGGAAGGGTGTAGTCAATCCACCTTCCTTCTAACGGTTGAGTGTAGTAGAAAACTGCATTGTGAATATCAACAAGATTTGCAGTTTCTAAATTTTTCGGCTGCCCCAGAATCTTACCTTTGTCAGATGGAGGAACAGCAGCTACCAACTGAGGAATTTGTGATTCTACCATTTTATTAAAGCTATGCTGGTTCTTAATGACAGAAGCAAAGCTATCCATTCTAGTACTTATGTTTTCTAGGATTTTATGATTTGAAGCTATCTTTTTAGACATCTAATCCATAAGTCTAGATTGACCAGTAACTAATTCTCTCAAGGGTGGTTGATTGAAATTATTATAATTATTACCTTGAAAGTTACCTTGGTAGTTATGGCAGAACCGTCTAATCTGATGCCCTCCCAAGAGTACTTGTCTTCCGTTAGACTCTAAGTACCCAAGGGAGCGCACTAAACTATGCAGTTCTGTCGAGCACACCCAACGGGAGAACTCAAAAATCCACATTTTACATCAGGATCGCAAATGAGAGACAAAGCTTACAACCTTTTTACCATTTCTTACACCACTTTTAGTACAACATCAGAGTAATTTATTATTTGATTATAACAGCGGAATATAAAATGTTATCAGAGTTTCAGCGGAATGGAAATCATTTAATGCCAAGTTAAACATTATCATGGAGAACATGTATATACATGAAATGCTAACAGGTTATAAGTCCTTTCTTTGTAAAACCTTTTTGGTGGGAGTTCTAAATCAACTCTATATCCGTAACGTAAAGGAAATCCTCACTGAGCCCACTAGGTTTCCACACACAAGTGTCAGCTTCCCCTGTTCCTGTCACCTGCAACAGGGTAGAACAAACCCTGAGTACTCAATTGTACTCCGCAAGACTTACCCGTCAGGAGGAAAGAAAAAGACTCCAAGGTTATACAAGGCTGTTTGGCTTTTGGGTTATTGCAACCGCATGAAGTAATACTAAATGTGCGTCCTTATGGTCAACTTTTATTAGCAGTCAGAATTAGTTCTTTAACTAACCATTATATGTAAGCACCTGTAGTACTTTCAAGCAGGTGGTAAGCAATCAGAACCATTTTACCATTCTTCCAGTTCTAGTTATTACTACAATGCCAAAGTGTAGCCAAGTCGTATCGTCGCATAGAAACGACGATCCACGAATCAATTTAGCCTAGCAGGGTACCTCGAAAGAAACACACACCCTGCTCATAGCCTAAAAATTGTACGAGCAGGACCAACCCACTACCCTCCTATCACGGGGTCCAGGTCCTCGTCCAAACTGGGACTCCAAGCTCCCAACACCTGAGGCCCGGCCTCAGTGCGGTGCTTAGACCTCCAACCCCATAATCCACCTATAATAGTCGGTCCAAAAAGAGCCGAAACCCATGACAAGAGAGGAACAAGCTTTCCCGCTCCCATAAGCAAGTATGTGCTCGTGATAATAAATCCGTGACTTGACCAGGGTCCAATGCAACGGACGGTCCTTAATCGACACAGACGGGACAAGTGCAACCAGAGCCCCGCTCTGTCGCCCAACCAAGTCCAAGTCCATCCAAGCTCAGTCCTGCCCGGTCTCCATTTGTTATTCATAATTATTCCATGTGATAGTAATATGATAATAGTAACAATAATATATTTTCTATCTCTCGCGAGTGACAGGTAATCACTCGACTTCTACCGAATCCTGTAGTATAGCAATCTACACGATCCTGTCATACTAGTAATACTCATGGGATAAGGATTAATATATGCAAGTGGGTTTCATTCAACTCCTTGAAACTTAGTGCACAAGCATAAATAATAAAGTGCAGAATAATATGGATTATGCACCGGGGCTTGCCTGGATAGATATAATCAAGAGTTAATATTCCCACGGGATGACACGATCATCAAAGCACCATATGTTATGCTACTCCATATGACATCCACAATCCCTCGATGCTCCTAAGATGATATACGAGCAATGCATGTAGTGACAGAATTAATCAATGGTAATCGCCACTTAAGATATGATTTTGTTGCTCAAGCTAACGAACTAGCTCAACGCCTAATGTTCTAGGCCACGTATTTATATTCACAAATAACGCCTTATTCCCCACAAGTATTTTAGTTCTACAAACCCAAGATGTTGCGTTATCCATTTTATCGTTTTAATAGATATTTAAACTCGGGCTCATTAACTACCCTGGCAAACTAATTATTTTGAAGCTACAAAAATTACCTATAGGTGATTTATACTTATATTAACCTAGTGTAAAAGTTTCAGGTCAAACCCATTTACCAAACGACCACTATACTAGGTGATATATTTTACTCTATCACAAAGTACACATTATCAGGAGTCTAACAAAACTAGAATCACGATTTTAGGACTTAATTTTGAATTTATACAAATTTTACAAACCTGAACCGATTTGATCCATATCTGAAAAAGAGCAGAAGCTAATAGGCACAATTGCTTCGTGAACCCCAAACTCCTTTTAAAATCTTATTAGCCTTTTTACTATTCATGCATCTCTCACTCATTCACACACAAACCCCCTGGATTTCTCTCCTTTCCCACCCATGCTCCCTCCCTCTAATTCTCACGTGCGAACAGAGGAGGAGTACGCGGACGCGACAGCAGGCCATGCATCAGCAGCAGCTCCTCAAGCAGCAGCAGCTACTTGGGTTTATATAGCATGTTATGACAGCTATTGGCGCTCCACCGCCACGGCCTTCACCCTAGCTTGATCAGCATGCCACCACTTCTATGACTCCAGCTTTATAGCCTTGTGGGCTTTAGAGTCAGGGACAACCACCAGCACAGTTTGCTTCACCTACAGAGCAGGTGTCCCAGTGGTTTGCTTCGTCAGTGCTAGCCCCGTAGTTCACACCGGCTCAGACTTCCTCGCTGCTAGTGCCAGAGACTACAGTGTCTAGGAGCCTTGGTGCTTCGTTCAGTGAGTTGACAGGGCAGCCTACTCCGCCATATTTACATGTCCTAGGTCCTTCTATAGTTGCACCTATTACCGAGACTACAGAGATGCTCCCTTCCTCAGTGGCATCATTAGAGCCAGCTGCTATAGTCATACCAGCACAGTCTACAGCAGCTCCAGTCCCTGATCCGACCCAGACTGCTTTAGTGTCACTTCCAACTATAGAGGGTGAGACTGCTCAGAGCTCAGGGTCAGATGATGATGGCACGCAGTTCCAGCTCGCTCCTCGTACCTCAGCGCCCGGCTCATTCGCTACAGCCCCGCCAACCGACCCTTAGGTTTTGGTGTTTGACGCCAAAGGGGGAGAGGGATTGAGTATGTTAGACTTAGGGGGAGCAACATATCTAGGAGGAGCTTAGTTTATCTATTAGCTTATCTATTACATTTGAAGTTTTATGTGTGATACACTATTATGCATTTGTCGTGTGTTTACTTTTATGCATCAAACTATATTTATGTGATAGTGATATCTACGTGATTGTGATATATGACATGTGTGCTCTCTATTTTGAATTATTTATATGTCATATCACTTGTGTTGAGCTCATTTGCTTTGCTTCCGCGTTTTACTCCGATGCAAATGAGCTTTATTACTTGTACTCATGCTTATTTCATATCTTTTAAGTACATCATGTTGGCTTGGGTCATATAAGCCTGCCTAACTTTTTTGTTCTTATTGTCAAAAGCTTATATGATCCAAGCATGTTAAAAACCTCATCTCTTTCACATACTCAAGGTGGTATTGTCATCAATCACCAAAAAGGGGGAGATTGAAAGCATCTAGGCCCCTAGTTGGGTTTCGGTGATTAATGACAATACGTGATTACTATGACTAACGTGTGTTTTACAGAGGCAATTAAGTTAGGTCATGGTAATGGAGATCGATTGGGCAATCATGGTGGTCATGCCCCTACGATGAAAATCATTTTGGTTTTCAAAGGATGGACGACATGGTTAAGGATGGACTAGTTTTAAGTGTCGATTGGAGGTGAAGAGACACTTAGAGTAGTTTAGGACTTTGTTTTTTTCCTTTGGCCATACTATTAAGGGGGGTATGGACGGGTAGCTTGATCTAGGTGAGTCTAGTGAGTTAGGTGTGGTGCACACTTGCTAAATCTAGCACTAGGTAGCTCCAAAATAGCCCTTAGATCTAATGGAGCAAACTTCATTCACGTATGATCGAGAGTTGGAAGTGAATGGAGGGTCAAATACTGACCGGACGCTAGCGCAGAGTCCGGTCAATTCATTTGACCAAGGTGATTTCGTCTGGTGCGACCGAATGCTGAGAGGTGAAGTGACCGGACGCTGAGGGCCAGCGTCTGGTCGACTCCAGTAAGGTTCCAGAGAGGGAAAATCACGACCGGACGCATTCGGTCAGTGTTGACCGGACGCTATCCAACGTCCGGTTACCACTTAAACACTGGAGTTTGGGGAGAACTGACCGGAGTGTCCGGTCAACATGACTGGAGCATCCAGTCACCCCGCAGAGACACATAACGGTTTGTTTTTCAGCCGGTGTTATAAATACTTCCTCCACTCGTGTGTGGGGGTACTTTTGCTCATTCCAATAGATGAGAAACACCTTTGAGAGTGCCAAGAAGAGCAAGGTCCTAGTGAGGTGATTGAGATTTGAGAATACCAAAGAGAGCCCTCATTAGTGAAAGCAAGAGTAGCAAAGTGTGCATCCACCCTTCTCATTAGGCTTATCGTGGTCAAGTGAGAGTTCGTGCTTGTTACTCTTGGTGATCGCCATCATCTAGACGGCTTGGTGGTGATTAAGAGCTTGGTGATCATCTAGAGAGCTTGTGGATGACCCAACTCAAGTTGTGAGCGGTTGTGGGTGATTCACCACAACGGAGCGTCAAAGAATCAACCCGTAGAGAGAACTTGATCCTTGCACGGATTAAGGGGGAGCTACACCCTTGCATGGATGCTCCAATGAGGACTAGTGGAGAGTGGCGACTCTCTGATATCTCGACAAAACATCACCGTGTTCCTCCTTCTCTCTTTACTTTGTGCATGAGCATCGTGGCTGCAGCGTCGGGCCCACACAGCTTGGTGGCATGGCTGGGAGCCACTGTGGCTAGCTCAGCCCGGCATGCGGCCGGCAGCCGTGATGGCCGGCCAGCGGGGCAACGACCATGGCCAGGAGCATAGCACCGCGCGGCAGTGGCCATAGGCGGTCACAGCTGGCCAGACGTGGCGGCTACAACATCGGCTTTGACCCGCGCACGGCTAGGACTGGCAGCAGCGTGCACGTGCGATAACCGCACCCACAGCCCGAACGGCTAGAAACGGTGCTACGCACGCTTTTTAAAGCGAAACAAAAACTAGTTAGCACTTCGGTCGAGGCTTAACCAAATACACAAACCCAATGTCGGTACTACCAGTTAGCTAGCAAAACCATCTACATGCCTAGAGAACAACCAGAGAGGGAGGTGGAGAAGTGCCAAGATGGGTTTGTCACACTAGATGCTGGTTCGCGAACATAGTGCCTAACATGGTTCACAGCGCGTTCTTACGAAGTTCAAGCAATTTTTAAGAGTGTCATAACACCCAACACCACTGTGACCTATACCATTCTCCCATACTCACTTAGATGCAATCGACCATACCAGAGCTTGTAGCTAGTGTTTAAGAATTTTAGTCAAAATTTAAATGCCAAAATGGCGTGGTCATAAGGCAATAAGACCCGGTCATTTTAGTTCTAGAAGCTGAAATTAAATGCCAAATTCAATTCTTGAGCTATCAATAGGCTATTGAACAACATTTATTTACCGAAACAAAAGTTGCATTTTCATCTACTAATCTTGTACTTCAAAATTTATTTAAGTTCTAGATGCAAGTTTTATTTTATTTCTATTTATAAAAATTATTTATTATTACATGTGCGTTTTAAATTTTTAAACCCAAGAACGTGTTTTGATAATTTCTTTCAGGCCTTAATCTAGGACTAAGCGAGCTCGTAACACCAGAGGTGTTACAGTAGTTACCTTGGTAGTTCGGCCTCTATTGGTTCCATCCTTGATTCTGTTGAGGACGATAGTTGTTGTTGTCGATGTAGTTCACATCCTCTTGGGTTTCGGAACAATTATTCCCTGAATGCCTAGTGTCACCACACACTTCACAAGTTATGCGGAAATCATTGATGTGCATGACTTCTTTCTTCTCACTAACTCGGTCTTCAAGTTTCTTCATCAGCAGGTCCATCTTGACAGACAACATGTCTACCTCCTTGAGTTGATGCATACCTCCACCTCTCTTGCGAGTCTAAGTATGTTCTTTATTTTGCTTTGGTTGGAGGCCATCTTCTCAATAAGAGCTGTTGCATCTCTAACGGTAAGTGATAAGAAAACACCTCCAGCAGCAGCATCCATTGTCTTACGGGTGCTAGTGGTCAGCCTATGGTAGAAGGTCTGCATGAGTAGCCAATTCTCCATCACATGATAAGGACATTCTAATATATAGTCTTGGAAACATTCCCATGCCTTAGGGATAGATTCATCATATTGTTGCTGAAAACTTGAGATTCTTCCACACAGAGCATTGGTCTTGTCTATGGGAAAGAACTTGGCTAGGAAGGCAGTGGAGCAGATATCCCATGTATTATTCTTGTCTTTGTTGGTGTAGAACCACTGCTTAGGCTTCCCCAAGAGTGAGAATGAGAAAATGCGGAGTAAAATGGCATCTTTGGTTACTCCCTTGATAGTGAAGGTGCTGCAAATCTCCATAAAGTGTTGGAGATGTTGAAAGCCCTAGTTTGATTTTGGATAGTTGATGAAACCTAGAGACTAATCATTGTGCTAAGTGTGTAGACATAAAATGATAAGTCCCATGCCAAGTGGTGGAGCTAGATGATGGTCATGGTGATGGAGGTGACCAAAAGATTATCAAGTGCTTCACATTTGGAAAAGAAGAAAGAGAAAAACAAAAATAGGCTCAAGGCAAAGGTATATGTGATAGTACCATTTTTGTTTTGCACTCAAGACATCATAGATGGTGTGAGTGACTTAGGATCGATAGCCATACTATAAAGAGGGGAATTCTTTGGCTAAACAGTTTATCGAGTGCCACTAGGTGACATGATTCATGCATTGCATTTAGGAACCTAGTGTGCTAACATGTGACCCTTGTTAAATGCTTTGGAAAATGCTAACACACGTGCATACAAGTTCTACACTTTGTGGTTAGCAAGTTGGAAGCAAGGGTGAAGCGGTTGCAGACTTTGAAAAAGAAAAGGAGGAGACAGACAGTGACCGGACATTGAGCTAGTCACAACCAGACGCTGACGTCAGCGTCAGGTCAGTTCTTTGCCATGGCGCGTGGCTGGCCGAGAGCGAAGAAGTTTGATCGGACGCTGCCCTAGCTTGACCGGCGCGTCAGGTCACTTGTTGGTGGCATGCGTACGCTGTGGATCTGACATGTAGGGCCCACGTCTGATGGCCGATGACGTATGCTAATGTCATCATGGCTCATGCGTGCAGAGAAGAAGAGAGACGATCGGACGCTGGGGCGCGTTAGGTCGGCATTGACCTGACGCGTCCAGTTAGTATTTTCATGCGGTGAACCCTCTCTGGAAACGAACGGACGCCAGGCAGTGCGACATCAGGCGCGTCCGGTCGTCCTTTGACCGTGACCTTGACTATTCAGTGACCGTTGGAGATCAACGTACGATATTCGAACGTGAACACATGGCTAGCATCGGTGTAGTAAGGCACGAGCAACCGAACGCTAAGGCTGTGTCCGGTCAACCCGACAGGTGCATCTAGTCAGCTCGGGCAGTACCCCTTTATGACCCTAACAGCTCTATTTGTTTTGGGGGTTTATAAATAGTTGGTGGCCGGCTCCAAGCCTTTGCTCTTGGTACTTTGACATACTTGACATCCTTGTGAGCCTAAGCAAACACCTCCCACTCATCTCCATCCTTGATTCATCATCAAAGTGAGATTAGGAGTGATTCCTAGTGCATTTGCTTGTGAGTTTGCATCTAGTGGCACCTGGGGATCGTTTGAGCTACGGGATTCTTGTTACTCTTGGTGGTTACCGCTACCTAGATGGCTTGGAGCAGCAAAGGAGTTGTGGCAAGAGTTGGTGATTGTTCTTGGCCACCTCCCGATGATTGTGAGGGGTTATTGTGCCTTCCCTGGCAGAGCACCAAAGGCAACTCTAGTGGATTACGCGTGTCATTGAGATACCTCACTTGTGGGTAGGTTCTTGTGGTGTCCACGGGTTGGATGAGGTTCGTGCTACACCTCTTAGCCATCGAACCACCAAGTGTTGGTCGACACAACAGGGACGTAGCGTGCCGATAAGCACATGAACCATGGGAGAAAAATACTTGTGTCTCTTTCCATTTGGTATTCTCCCAGTGTATTGGTTGGTTATCATCTTGGTGATTGGTTCATCCCCTACGCGACAGTATAACAATCTTGACCTCACATTTACTTTCCCGCAAAGTAGAGTATTTTGCTCTCTTGTTTAGATTGTTAGAGTAGCTTTTCTTGCTAGCCTTGTTCGCCTAGAGTAGCAAATAGTGACATAGCAAATTATGTGCCTAGTGATCATAGTGACTAGAATTGATTAGGTAGGTGACTTGCAACCCTTGTAAAGCTAGAGCAAAACTTGCACTTCGCCAGTTGTCTTACTAATCAAGTTGCTCTAGTGTTTTGTAGAATTTTAATGGGCTATTCACCCCCCTCTAGCCATAGTAGGACCTTTCAGATGTGCACTTGCATCTTCATGTGCCTTCCTAGAAAATTGGCTGGCTTGTACCATATTGATGAGCGTGGGCTTGAGTTCAAATCCATTATCTCCAACATTGACTTCAGGTCTAGTACGGATGTTAGCTGTAGTTGGATCAGAGAATTCATGAAGACTCTTGTTAGCCATGGCTTCAAATTCTAGGGTTAAGCTTCGCCTTATACGGTTGTCCTCCGACTCTAAAGCTGATACTCTCTTGAGTTTAGCCTTAGTTCTCTTGAGTAGTGCTTCTGGATCGTCAATGAAGTTTGTTAGAAGGTCAAAACCGGTCATATATTACCCTGCATAAGATACACGAGTAGACAAAACAAGGGTAATCCTATTTAAGCAGAGGTCAATGGTTATTTCAATCACATCAAATAATATAAGTTTATCAATACTTCCTGTGCTAGCTACCTTCCTCGGCAACAGCGCCAAAAATGCTTGTTGGTATTTATTAACTTGTCACTTATTTTAGTAGCCACTTATTAATTACCTACACCTCTAACATTACTTGAACTAGGTTGTCAGCCCCAATGATGGTGCCAGAAATGTTTGTTGGTACTACCTAGCATTGCTACTAGAATAATACTAAGTAGATGTTTATCATTTTATGTGACTAGAAAGAATATAAATACATGAATGAAACGGATTCTGCAAGCGGACAGATAATTATACCATTATAGCATTTTACCTAAGAGTATTCTAGGTATCGTTATTTATATTTTACCACAGGAAAGGTGTGCTTTGGACATGTATTGATAACTTATAACATTGATGGAGAAATAAACCATAACAATATCTCTACTCATAACAGAGGTAAGTCACAAGATAAAAGATATATATGATAAGCATTGATCAAGTTTATAATAATGATAAATAAATCTCTAAGAGCACTCCTATCTATAGCATTAGCATGGTCAGGTTAGAATATTAGAGGAATAATTCCTATGTCATTCTTAATTACAAGTCAAAGCATACATTGATTAGTGCAATTACACTTAGTAGTCACTGCTAAGATCACCACTGAATCCACACATAAGAGGCATTACTTTGGGAAGTTCGAGAACAGAGCTTTCCCTTCCTTTGCAATCGGGCCCTACTTCTATGACCTATATAGTTTGGTTGTTTTTATGCACTGTTCACTGTAAGGAGCACATATTCTGGTAGGAAACAAAAGCAGAGAATGGGGATTCAGAGGACCAAATGAAGTGGAATGCTGAAGAGACAGGCACACGCCTTCTGTTTGTGTGCAAGAGAAACATACCTATTGAAGTGGCACAGATGAAGGCTGGAGCCACACAGGCGCCTAGGATGTGGAAACAAAATGTCAATCAATCTGAAATCAACAGGGAAAATGGTTGCTGAAACATTAAGTTTGGATCTATCTACTGTTAATAAAAATACTTGTTTAAAAAGCACTCCAAATTATAGCAGAAAAAATCACAGTTTTGCAGATAAATGTAGAGCATGATGACTGTTAGCCATGTCAGTTTATGGCATGGTGAATGTATCTGCCATCCACGGTAGATGAGCCAATTCATGTTGTTTGCATCACGGTAACATCTCCAAGTCAAAGCTCGCTGCATGGAGCGTCTGCTGTGAAAACAGATTTGCTTGTAGATTCGCTTTGCTTAAATGGATGATAAAGCTTTGGTGGTATATATGTTACCTTGAAAATGGTGACATATAAGTTAAATGGTACTGCAATCTCTTTTGCAATTTCATCTGGGTGCATGCTGTATGCGTTTAGTCTTCCAATGCCTGTGTATTGTTGATGTGTATCTGAAATTGGTTAATGGCGATGGTAATTCATGATGTACCCTTTGTATTGGGTATAGATAATTGGCATACGATGGGGACATAGTACCTTTGCTGTTTTGTGGTGCTTCCACAGATGACCAATGGATGTACCGTGCTTTGAACAGGTGTGGCTGAAGCCTGTAATATGCATTAGATATTATATGAATATGTCAATAGATGACATGTCAGTAAAAAAGATCATATTTTTTGGGGGTACAATGCTAATGGTTCACCTGTCTGGCAGCAAGACACTATTGTGTTTCAACCTATGTTCTAGAACTATAGTAATTAGGTGTGTTATTAGCAAGAAGGGAAGCCTTTTCTTTAAGGAAAGGGAAATACTATATCTTAACTGTAGAAGTATGTGGCCACCTCAAACTATGCATGAAGATATGATCGGAGATACATGCAGTAGACGATGCATTTGTCTCAGTACTGTCAAGAGTGATTTGCTTGAATATAGTACTGAGACATGGATTCATTCTATGATAAGACAAAATAATTTTGATTGACCTCATTTGCTATCTTATTTAGTGAAGCGGAACTTTCCTCAGAAAATAAAAATAGCTGATGGGAGCATTTGCTTTAATTTCTAGCAGGTTATGCACTACGTAAAAAGAAAGCCAAATTTTGAACGTTTAAGGTTTAAATGAACCAGAAGTGTTCATTAAGCACATCGGTGACTTGGATTTCGAAAGGCATTAATATTAGTTGAAACTAATTAGAGTACCAGAACTGTCATTTGTCCAGTGCACGTAGCTCCCGCTTGTGCAGGGTTAGGGGAAGGGTCCGACCACTTGGGTCTTCTGTACGTAGCCTTTCCATGCATTTCTACAAGAGGCTGTTTCCAGGACTTGAACCCGTGACCTCATGGTCATAAGGCAGCAGCTTTACCACTGCGCCAAGGCTCCCCTTCTAAGACAAGCTAACATTCACAAATCATATTCCATTCATCGTATATCAGCAGTTGCTTTGTGATATAGGATTATGGTTGTTCACTTCTTTTTCCATTTTTCAGATCAATCTAATCCTAGAATATATGAATAAGTGAGAAGCTTTAAAGATAATAAGAGTGCAAAAAATCTGTGTGAAGTTACTGAAGCAGTAAGTATATAGTGCAGTAAAAAACCCTAACAAATTTACCTGAGCAACCAATATCCTAAAATCTGAAATCACAGGCATCCATCAGACACAATCATAGGAGGGTACAGTTAAGGATTTAGATGCAGCAACGAATGAAAACAATTTTTGGATGCATTTACCATACTATATATGTCATCTCACTCGAAGAACAACAATTATTGATGCCTTTACCGTACTATTTATGTCATACATATCACTCGAAGAACAACAATTACTTTGGCAAAGAAGGAAACAATGATTATCAGAAAAGTCAATAAGCTATGATGCCTTTTTCATTATCTTAATCAAGCATTGTATGTTTGAAAAGGACAAACGGATGTTGTAAACCGATCAATCTGAATAACAATAGTAGAATAGAATAGAACCAGCAGTCCGACACGTGAACATGCATATGAATAACCAGAGGTTACAAATTCAGCAAGCAACACTATGACTATAGGTGAAAAGTGCAACGTAGATGAGGAAAATAGAAAGAAAAGTAGGAGTTTAGCCCACCAGTCTAAACAACAGCAACCTACGATTTGTAGGAGCAACAAAAGTGTCTGTTGGATCTTTGAAACAAATGAGAAGCACCCCAGATGTAGGGAATATAGACCTAACAAAAACAGACATGTATATGAGCCAACACTGCAGTGCAAAAAAAAAAGAAACAGAAACTGCTTAACAACAATGTATATCAGCAAAACCTTTCATAAGTAGAAATGCATTACATGAATTGGCAAATGCCTAGAACAGCCTTTCATAAGCAAAGAGGCTTTTAGCGTAATTTTAGTGATACACAACACACCCACACCATCAGCATTGAAAGCATCTAGGCCCCTAGTTGGATTTCGGTGATTAATGTCAATACAAGATTACTATGACTAACGTGTATTTTGCAGAGGCAATTAAGTTAGGTCATGGTAATGGAGATCAATTGGGCAATCGAGGTTGTCATGCCCCTACGATGGAAATCGTTTCGGTTTTCAAAGGATGGACGACAAGGTTAAAGATGACTAGTTCTAAGTGTCAATTGGAGTTGGAGAGACACTTAGAGTAGTTTAGGACTTTGTTTTTTTCCTTTGGCCGTACTATGAAGGGGGGTATGAACGGGTAGCTTGACCTAGTTGAGTCTAGTGAGTTAGGTGTGGTGCACACTTGTTAAAACTAGCTCTAGGTAGCTCCTATGAATGCCTAAGATCCTTTGGAGCAAACTTCATTCATATATGTTAGAAAGTTTAAAGTGAATGGAGTGTCAAACACTGACCGGACGCTGGCTCCGGTGCGACCGGACGCTAGCCGTAGGGTCCGGTCAGTTCATTTGACTGAGGTGATCAAGTCTGGGGTGACCGGACGCTGGAAGGTCATGTGACCGGACACTGAGGGCCAGCGTCCGGTCGACTCCAGTAAGGGTCCAGACTTGGGAAAGAGTGACCGGACGCGTCCGGTCAGTGATGACCGGACCCTGAGTATCTAGCGTCCAGTCGTTTACAGTAAGCATCCAAGAGCGATTGGACGCGTCTGGTCGGTACTAACCAGACTCTGACAGCGTCCGGTCATCACTTGAAAACTGTTCGCGGGTTGAACTGACCAGAGCGTCCGGTCAAAACGATCGGAGCGTCCGGTCATCCCGCAGAAGCTCATAACGGTTTGTTTTTTAGGCTGCCTTATAAATAGGAGCTCCACTCGTGAGTGGAGTAACTTTTGCTCATTCTAACAGCTGAGAAACACGTTTGTGAGTGCCAAGAAGAGCAAGGTCCTAGTGAGGTGTTTGTGATTTGAGAATCCAAGAGAGTAGCCTCACTAGCAAATCAAGAGTAGCAAAGTGTGCATCCATCTTCTCATTAGGCTTCGCGTGGTCAAGTGAGAGTTCGTGCTTGTTACTCTTGGTGATCGCCATCACCTAGACGGCTTGGTGGTGATTGGGAGTTTGGTGTTCACCCGGCGGAGCTTGTGGGTGACCCAACTCAAGTTGTGAGCGGCTTTGGGTGATTCGCCGCGACGGAGTGTCGAAGAATCAACCCGTAGAGAGCACTTGATCCTTGCGCGGATCAAGGGGGAGCTACACCCTTGTGTGGGTGCTCCAACGAGGACTAGTGGGGAGTGGCAACTCTCCGATACCTCGGCAAAACATCGCCGCGTTCCTTTCTCTCTCTATTTACTTTGATCACTTACTTTGAGTATTTACTTTGAGAAATTCAATACTTGTTTTACATCCATAGAATTGCTTGCTAGAGTTAGTTTGGAACATAGGCTACGAGGTTGTTGTGCATTAGTTTGATATAAACACTTTTCTAGGCACAAGGGGTTAATTGGGCTATCCGTAGGATTTGATTATTGCAAGAGAATTTAGAATTAGCCCAATTCACCCCCCTCTTGGGCATCTTGATCCTTTCAATTGGTATCAGAGTCTCGTGCTCACGTTTTTAAGCTTAATCGCTTAGAGCAAGATGTCTCACGGGGATGGACCTCCTCCTATCTTTGAGGGAGATGATTTTCCATATTGGAAAATCCGCATGGAAGCGTACTTAGAAGCTCTAGAAGTTGGAATACTTAGAGCCGCCTCTCAAGGGTTCCCAACACCTAAGAATGCCGCACAACTTCAAGGCGATGAAGTGAACTATGAAAAATGGAATGCAAAGGCTCGCAACACAATCTTTAGAGGCCTTTGCAAAGATGTGTTCAATCATGTAAGGAACCACAAAGACGCCCATGCACTATGGTCGGACGTTTGTGCGCTCCATGAGGGAACCAAGAGTGAGCGTGAGGAACGCTATCATCTTGTAATTAAAAAGCTAAATTCTTTTGAGATGTTTCCCAAAGAAAGTGCTAATGAGATGTATTCTTGATTAAATGTTCTTGTAGAGGAAGTCAATGGGCTTGGACTTACTCAAATGTCACCATCCGATGTTGTGAGAAAAATCTTGAGTGTCCTCCCCATTGACAAATATGGGCACATTGTGACCGTGCTACATCAAGGTGATCTTTCCACCGCTACACCGACACAAATCTTGGGAAAGATCAATGCTCATAAGATGTACATGCACATCACACCACAAGATGGCTCATCCTCTACAAAGAAGAAAGAGAAGGACTTAGCATTCAAAGCTAGCCAAGACAAGGGCAAAGCAAGACTTGAGTATGAGAGCTCAAGTGATGAAGATGATGAAGAAAGCCTTGCCCTCATGGTGAAGAAGACCACCAAGATGCTAAAAAGGCTAAACAAGAGTGGCATCAAGTTTGATGGCAAGAAGAAGAAGTTCTTCACTAGCTCAAGAAGAAAGCCAATCTCCGAGATAGATTGCTACAATTGTGGCGAACTTGGCCACCTAGCTCATCAATGCACAAAGCCCAAGAAAGACAAGTTCAAGAACAAGGGCAAGAAAGATGATTCAAGCGATGAAGATGAAAAGAAAAAGAACAAGCCCTACAAGAAGAGAGATGGCAAAAAGAGGGAGTTCTACAAGAAGAAGAAGAGTGGCAAGGCCTATATTGTCGGTGATTGGCTCACGGACATTGATTCATCAAGTGGATCATCCGATAATGATAGTGATGATGAAAAGGTGGCCGCCATTGCAATTGATCTTGCATCTTCACCGCCATCATCGCCATCATCCTCTACACACCTATGCCTTATGGCCAAAGGTGAACGCAAGGTAACTAAGAGTGATGATAGTAGTGATGATGAACATGCTAGCGATAATGATAGCGATAGCGATGATGATGACTCACCTACATATGATGATCTTGTCAAAATACTAAGAAAATATACTAAGATCATTAGAAAGAGTAGAGCTACAAATGAAAAACTTGATGCTAAAAATGATTCACTCTTAGCTAAGTGTGATACATTAGAAAAGGCTAATGATGAGCTCAAAGAAACAAATGATTCTATATCATCCAAACTCAAGGAGCTCAAATCTTCTAAGAAAGAGCTTAAAGATAAAAATGATAAACTTGAGTGGGTGCACAATGAGCTTATCACTAGTCACAATAAGCTAAAAGATGAATATACAACTCTAAAGATCAATTATGATACCCTTATTATTGCACAAGAATTCTTACCAAATGAGCCACATGATGCTACTAACCATGTTGTTAAGATTGATATAGATACCTCATGTGATGATTTAATTGATGAAAGCATTGAGCATGGATCTAGTAGCAAGGGCAAGCAAGTGGTTGAGTGCAATGACTATGATGAGTATGTCAAGCTCAAGAGTGACAATGAGAAGCTCATGAAAGATCTTGAAGAGATAAAAAGTCACAACACCATTATACTAGAAACTCTTGATCATGACAAAGAGGTGATCCTTGAGAATGAGAAGCTAAAAGAAGAAATGAATCTAGTTCGTGTGTGCTGCCTGTAAGTCCTTGCCCTCTCATTAAGATATGAATGAAATATTTGGATTTTGTTGTAACTAACCCACATCGTGATTTGTAGAATGCAAACTAATATTGTGAAGAAGATGTCAAGTGTAAGAGCCGGGTATATAGACCCTTGGTGGATATCATCAATAAATTTTGACTACCCCAAGTACTGGAAACTTGATTGTGAAGAACTAGCTGCCGGAGTGACCGTTGAGGAGAAAGAGGCCATCCGCAAAGATAAGATGTACAAAGAGAGCCTTAAGGTTGCGGCATGGATTGCCTGATTTCTTAAGAATCTCCAGCATAACAAAATGGTATGGTTACCATACCACTTTGGGTAAGTTCGACTTTATACTTAAATAAAGCATTGTTCTATATATTTAGTTCGATGCAAAAGAGCTTATTTGTTTCTTCAATGATTAAATCCATGCAGGAACCATTGGATTCTTATAGGGATCAATGTTGGGATGAGCATGGCGGTTGTCTATGATTCAGCAGATTATGTGCTAGAGACATACAAGGACTTCATAGCAATTGTGAAGACGTATACATATTGACAATAATCCTCATTAACTTATATATGTTTGTATATATACTTGTAAACTTTGCTTTTTGATACTAACAAGTTGCATTTGCTAAAACTATTCGAACAGGGCATTCAGGCACTATGTCGATTATCATAAAGGAAGGCATGATCCAGTAAGGAAAAACAAGTTGGCTATCAAAACTCTATGTCCGGTACGTGTAACTTACATCGCTACACTTCATTACGTGGTTTGTCAATAGCTAGCATTACTTAACTTTTCCATATGCAAAACATAGTGTCTCAAGCAGAGGTCTGGGAGTCTACATTGTGGATATTACGTATGTTGTTTGATGAGTAACACTAGTGCATACAGGAGACACCCAGAACTGGTAAGTTTGTCACTTTCTTCGCTCGTAGTATGAAAATTTAGCTTATGTTATGAAATACTGTACATAAACTTTGTTCTCTTGTAGTGGAAAGAAGAGAGAGGCCAGCGAAGGGACATATACAACGATGATGAACTCTTAGAGCTTGTCGGCGACCTTTGTGGCTTCATCGTTGACGAGGTTATTTCTTCCAGAGGCCTTTACCATGATCCAAAATCCGACTTAGGTAGCAATCCTATGTACCAACATCTTCGTGAGACACACAGGCTATCTCTAGGCCATTGATAACAAAGCCACCTGGTTTGGATTTGTCGAACTATTTGAATTTGTGAATTATAGCTATGTAATGATGGACTTTGTGAATTGGACTTGGGAAACTTTTGAATTATGGACTGTAATGATGGTTTATATCGTGCTCGTGTGTTTGTGGATGCATATATATATATATGTGGTGGTCAGATTTGAATTTGAATTTAAATGATATATTACATGCTGTGGTCAGATTTGGATTCGAATTTGAATTTTTTTTGCTGGAAAATCAACTGTAGGGGCAGTTCTTGATTGAACCGCCCCTACAGATACATACTGTGAGGGCGACTGCTTGTGTAGCGGCCCTTACTAATGCTATTTGTAAGGACGGCTGTGTCACCAACCGCCCTTACAAATACCGTACCATTTGTAAGGGTGGCTGAGAACACCAGCCGCCCTTACAAATGGTATTTGTAAGGACGGTTTAGCCAGCCGCCCCTACAGTGGCTGATTTGTAAAAGCCACCTGGCAGGGGCGGCTGGGCCAACCGCCCTTACAGAGCCTTTTAAGCCGCCCCTACAAATCCTTGCTGTAGTAGTGGTGTCTGCACTCGGGCTCAGGGTCGGGGCACATGTGGTGCACAGTGCCTCCTCGAGGTGCTGGCGGCGCCCAGCGATCATGCCCCGTGTGGCTGAGCACCTGCATGGTGCGCATATATATGGTCTCCATCATCAACATTCAACAACAGAGATTCTTAATGAAATTGCATTAAGTACTACTCCTAATTAGACATGCCATACGTACATACACACAACATACATTGGACCTCCGAGCAGTCGACGACGACGTAACAAGAAGAGACGATGACAGCCAGGATCATCGTTATCACATACATGAAGCGAAGACAAGAACACCTCTTCCTCGTCATGGTGTGGTCAGTGGTGGTGTATGAGTATCAGTAGAGCGCAAGGATGGATATGCTGGCAACCCCTCCTGTTCAGTTTGCCTTGGTCTGTCTTCTACTGACCTATAGTCGTCTCTTATATATACTACTGATCACTTGGGCTGACAACTATTAGATAAAAAAAAGAATCCTAGTACATTTAAACATACAGAGTAATAGTACACTAAACTTCAGTCTAGCTTAAACTATCCAAGGTTAGTACGTTGCTTGCATTTTGCTACCTGCTAGCCGTTGATCTTGACCTATTAGACCTTAATAACAATGCCTTAATTGGCCCTATCCGGATGGCCTTCTTTCGTTCAGTATATTATTGAGTCAATTCCCTCAATGCCATTGAAAATTATAGGGCTTCCCTGATAGCCATCAAAATTTTCAGGTTCCTGTTACTGCCATCAAATGAAAATTTCATTTCCCTCATCAGTTATGTGGCTGTTAGATTCCATGCAGAAATGACGATTTTACCCTCCGAGTCATGAGACAATAGCCAAGGTGGTCCAAGGGCATCCGCACACAACTTCCCAGGCGCTCCTAGGGGCACCTGCCCGTGACCTTCCAGGCGCGGGGTTGAGCCAGCGCCGGCCCGTGGCCCCCTAGGCGCAGAGCTCGGCCGCCGCCGGCGGCCCGTAGCCTCCCCTCGATGCTCTTTTGCCGCCCTGGCTCTCGGCCGCAACACTAGTCCGCCGCCTTCCAGCCGCAGATCTCGGCCTCCGGCGGCCCGCCGCCTGCCAGCCACCATCGTCTGGCAGCAAGGGTTTGGCGTGCTCACGATTCAGAGGGACGAGGAGTCGAGGAGGGTTCATGTGATTTAGACGGACGCGGAGGGTTTGAGAAAAGAATAAGTCTAACGGTGGGCCCATATTGTCAGTATCTAAAGGGCATATCAGGTATTGAAGTTTGACGGACCTCACTTGCCTGGTGTGGATCCAAATTTGTCAGTGACATAGGTTTAACTGAGAAACGATGGAATGGCAGTGAAGGAAATGGAAATTTTATTTGATGGTAGTGAAGGAAACTCAAAAATTTTGATGGCTTTGAGGGAATCCCTGTAATTTTCAATGGCATCGAGGGAAGTACAGTACTTCACTAAACGTAGGAAGCAAGCTGCGAGCCAGGACCAGTCAAACACTCAAACCTAATTGTCAAACTTTTGAGAACCAACTACCCAAAAAATAAACTCTGCAATATGTACTACGTACTATACTATAGATGCATCTGTCTGCTACGC